>NC_133468.1:40595000-40862500 GCF_048565385.1 Saimiri boliviensis | reverse complement strand
CACTGCCTGGTCACGGACCTCTCAGCCCAGGGCCTCACCGTAGACCACCAGTGCATCGGGGTGTGTGACAAGCACCTCGTGAACCACTACTACTGCAAGCGCCCCATCTATGAGTTCAAGATCACATGGTGGTGAGTAGCCCTGGTAGGCAGGAGTCCCATCAGGGAGGATGTCCACCCTGCTTGGTGGCGCTGGGAGTAAGATCCCTGAAGGGCTGCTGACTGCCCCAGAATCTGCCGAGGTGGGGACCGAGTCCTGAGGCACAGCTCCCAGGGGACAGAGGTGCAGCTCCAGTCTCCCTGGCTGCACCTCAGGGTTGGGCTCAGGGCTTGCAGCTGCAGGGACTTGGGCCTGCACTCACCTGGCCTTTCCTCAAGGCCTGGTAGTCTTTCCTTGAGGCTGACAGCTACGGCTTGACCAGGAAGTCCCGAGAGGTTTTGTCAACTTCGTGACCTTGCAAGAGAGTTTCTACCCATTTTAGAGCCACGTTACCAAATCGATGTAGGCCTAATCACTTCCTGAACCCTGTCCAAGTGTCTCTCTTTTGTTCTGAGTGTATTGGTGTGCACATGGAACATGATGGGGGATTTACCTGACTAGCCACCCCATAGCCCCCGGCCGGAGAAGAAAGAGCATCTTCTCTCCATGCACTCCATCTCCTCCAGCAATAGTCCCTCACATTCTTAAAATGTGGAAAGACTTTTTTTGTTCTGGAACATGGTCTTCACCACCTTTTGGAGATTTAATCATAGCTGCCAAAGCCATGCACCCAGTTGGCCTTAGAAAACCACAGTGTTTACAGCCCCGTCTTAGGGCCGCGGCTTCTCCTAGCTTCCGCCACCTTCCTTGCTTGCAGGGCCGTCTTCTCACAGGGCTGGAATGCAAATTTCAAAGGCTTCTTTTGAAGATTCCCTAAGTCAAGCAGACAAGATGCCTAGATCTTCTGTTACCTTGGACATGTAACATCCTTTTTAGAGGCTCAGAACAACACCTTGGCTGCTATCTCATGTGTTAGAATCCAATTTGTGATGAACCTCTTTGGAAGGGGATCCCCTCTTTAAATGCTGTTGCTTTCCTGCTAACATTCTCCTAGGAGAGTGTCTATTCTGAGAAGATAAAGGAAGGGCTAGGTGAGAGGCACAGCTGTCCTAGGAGCCACAGGAAGACAGAGAAAGCTTCCCTTTTGTTTTACTCCTCACATTTCAGAAATAGAAAAAGATCCCCAAGGATCTGTTACTACTGCATTTCCTTCTTGCTCCATCTACATCCTGGGCCAACAAGTCAGGGTCTGGACATTTATCTCCTAAAGGAAGAGCCGTGTAGCATCACTGATCACAACGTAGCATCACTGATCACAATGTAACATTTCCGTGCTGCATTAAGGGTGTCGCTCTGTAATGTCTCTTCTTCCTGGGTATTCTTGAAGGGAGACTTTTCTTTTCTTTTCTTTTTTTTTTTTTTTTTTGAGACGGAGTTTCGCTCTTGTTACCCAGGCTGGAGTGCAATGGCACGATCTTGACTCACTGCAACCTCTGCCTCCCGGGTTCAGGCAATTCTCCTGCCTCAGCCTCCTGAGTAGCTGGGATTACAGGCACGTGCCACCATGCCCAGCTAATTTTTTTTTGTATTTTTAGTAGAGGCGGGGTTTCACTATGTTGACCAGGATGGTCTCGATCTCTTGACCTTGTGATCCACCTGCCTCGGCCTCCCAAAGCTGGGATTACAGGCTTGAGCCACCGTGCCTGGCTTTTTTTGTTTTTGTTTTTGTTTTTTTTAAATACGTAAATAATTGATGTGAGCCAGGCAAATGCTTTTAGTCCCAGCTACTCAGGATGCTGAGGCAGGAGGATCACTTGAGCCCAGGAGATTAAGACTGTAGTACACTATGATCATGCCTATGCCTAGTTACTTTGCTCCAGCCTGGGCAACATAGTGAGACCCAATCTTAAAAAAGAAAAAAATAAGACCAGGTGTAGTGGCTCACGCCTGTAATCTCAGCACTTTGGGAGGCCAAGGTGGGCAGCTAATGAGGTCAGGAGGTTGAGACCATCCTGGTCAACATGGTGAAACCCAGTCTCTACTAAAAACACAAAAAATTAGCTAGGCATGGTGGCGCGTGCCTGTAGTCCCAGCTACTCAGGAGGCTGAGGCAGGGGAATCACTTGAACTCAGGAGGTGGAGGTTACAGTGAGCTGAGATTGCACCACTGCACTCCAGTCTGGCAACAGAGCAAGACTCTGTCTCGAAAAAAACCCAACCAACCAACCAAACAACAACAACAAAAAACACAAGTAAATTGAGGAGGACAGCCTCACTGGTCTCAGACTTACAGGAGCAGAATATATGAGATGGGCACAGGGAGAGCCAAAGTCTGTGTCCATATGAGGAAGACAAAGTCAAGCCCTGGGACTTTGACTGAATTCCTCTATGGGGCTGGAATGCAGTGAACTCCTGTTCCCTATGTGGAAACAAAGATTCCAGGGCATGGTTTTACATTCCTGTTGTACTTTAAAAAAACAAAACAAAACAAAAAGGTGGAGTCTTGCCCTGTTGCCTAGGCTGAGGTACGATGGCACAATCTCGGCTCACTGCAACCTCTGCCTCCCAGGTTCAAGCAATTCTCCTGCCTCAGCCTCCTGAGTAGCTGGGATTACAGAGGCACACCACCACACCTGGCTAATTTTTTGTATCTTTAGTAGAGATGGGGTTTCACCATGTTGGCCAGGCTGGTCTTGAACTCCCGACCTTGTGATCCACCCACCTCAGTCTCCCAAAGTGCTGGGATTACAGGCATGAGCCACCGCTTCCAGCCCCTGTTGTACTCTTTTAGAGGTGGATACTGAGCTCTAAGAGGAAAGGATATTCATGTACTGAGATCTGTGCTCTCTCCATTGTTCTCATACACAAAGGGATGTCTCTCTTTCTGGAGCTGATGTCTCTGCTTAGCCGAAAAACATGCCTCTTGCCTTGTTCTAAGAGAAGTCTTTCATTTCATTTCTGATTGGTGTTACCTACTGCCTATTATGTGCTCATTATTTTTTTGACAGAGAGGCAGCCTATTGAGAAAGTCTGTGTGAATACAGAATAGTCCATTAAGCCCAGTGCTTTCAGCAATCTGGCCTTGACCCCTTCTCCTTCCCAGCTCTGCCATGGAGCATTGCAGGGCTTGGTTATTTAGAGTCCATGCATGCAAGCCAGGGAGAAACCTGTTTGCTCAAATGCAAGTTTGCTCAAAAACAGGTCCTGAAGGCTTGCTCAGGGTTACAGGGATGCTGGGTAAGAACACCTGTCCTGTGTCACTTGCTGGAGGAACCCGTTTCTGACTCCCTGTGTGATCTTCACAGCAGTGTATTCTGTGTCACCATAGGACAAGGCTCTGGGCCAGTAGAGCAGGTAGAGAGGTAACACTGGGTAGCAAGCTGAGTGCAAATTCTCAATGGAGTGAAAATTCAGTGGCCTAGTTTAGCTATTCTGATGAGAAACCAAGGCCAGGTTGAAAAGTACAATTAGATGTGGTGGGTTCTGGTAACGGCCTCCAAATAAAGGGGTTAGCTCCTTGGAAGTGACTTCTCCCTATTTGATCCCTTTTCAACTCTAAATGGCCAGGCCCAGAACAGAAGAAGGGTCAGGTCTGGAGTGAAGGCTCCAAAGGATGAAAGCCTCTCCCTAGTCAGAAGGAAGTGCATCTTTATAGAACTGTACACCCCTCTCACTAGACAAGGGACTGGATTCATCTTGCCTTGAGACAGGCCAGTAGTTACCAGTGAGTCAAACCAAAGTGAAAGTTTCAGGAGATGGGGCCACATGGTGCGATGCTCGCCGTAACAAAAGTCCTTAAAAGTAAAAAAGCTAATGTTACAGCAACAAAAAAGACTGAACCAAACCACACTGAAACACATCGCATTCCAGGGGAGGCACTCTTTGTGTAACATTCTAAATAGATGAAAGGGAATGATCATCACCTTCCTTATTCTACCTCTGCCTTGTTCACCATGCTGCCCAGTGCTTACTATGCAGAAAGCAGTCAGCTGTACTCTGCAAGTTTCTGTTCTTCCTTGCTGGGTCTTAGGATATTCTGGGAGCTGTCTGAGCCTTGTGCCTCAGGCTTATTAGGTGATATAATCTTCCTGTTATGGGTTGCTTGTTGGAGGACTAGGAAGTCGACATTTATAAGACACAGGGCAGAGTGAGCATCCATGTGTGGTCTTGGTGTAAACCGGATTCTGAACAGCTTAAAGCAAACAGCAGTAACAAAACAAAAACTATCCACACTGAGCATTCTGATCCCAGTAAGATTTCAAATTTTGTCCTTCTGCATATGTTCTATCCATATTTGATTCCAATATGCATTATTAAGCTTTCCTGGGTACTGCTTTGCTGGGGCTCTTGCATGAAGGTGGTGCCTGTCTCATGATCCTTAAAAGAGAGCGGCTCTTTTCATCTGAAGCTGGAGTGTTGGGAACTGGGGTGGGAAAGGCACTTGTGGAATTCTGAAAGAATCATCATGTGTGTATATACATATTGAGTGGGGGAGGATGGGGGTTGGCAAGTGTTGAGGGAGGTGGGAACAGACACTGGGTGTGGGCACAGGCAGTCACCTGGAGTGTGGGAGGTCACCTGGGTCTGCTGTCTTCCTTCTGTACGGTGTTGGGTTTATGTACGCAGTACAACACTTCCTGTGTGAGTTCATACACCTGTCTGAGTGCTTTGGTGTATGGAGCCTCAGTACTCTCCACGGGCATTAAAGTCAAGAACCTGAACCTGGGTGCTGTGCCTTTCTTTTTTAGAGATGAGCACTCATCTCTTCTCTGACCCCTACTTTGCCAGCAAGTATTTTTTATTTCTGCTTAAAATGTAGTATATTTGGGGATTCCCCACACAACACGACAGCCTCTTCTCTGAGACAAGCAGCTGAACTCCTGCCCTGAAAGGGAGGTGGGCCTCTTGAGGACCCTTCCGGAGTTACTCTAGCTTCGTCTATGTTTCAGGTGGGCATGAGCCCACGTCAGCCTAGGTAAATCTCTGTCCTCTTCTGTTGGGAGTTCTCCAGCAAATAAAGGTTAACTATAAAGAAATAGGCAGGTCAAGAAAGGGGCTGGATCAGGCCAGGGGCGGTGATTCATGCCTGTAATCCCAGCACTTTGGGAGGCCGAGGCGGGCGGATCATGAGGTCGGGAGATCAGGACCATCCAGGCCAACATGGTGAAACCCCATCTCTACTAAAAATACAAAAATTAGCTGGGCGTGGTGGCGTGCGCCTGTAATCCCAGCTACTTGGGAGGCTGAGGCAGGAGAATTGCCTGAACCCAGGAGGCGGAGGTTGCAGTGAGCTGAGATCGCGCCACTACACTCCAGCCTGGTGACAGAGTGAGACTGTCTCAAAAAAAAAAAAGCCGGGGGGGAGGGGGCAGGAGCAAAGTTGTGGCATTTTGGGCTAGCCATTGTGGGGGAGGGGAAACGGCATGAGGACAAGCAGAATTCCCAGGCAGCACCGAGGACCTGGTTGCAGTGAGAAAACCAGCTCTGGTGAGTTGTAGTAACTCTTTTCATTTGTCTCACAAGGCCCAACGATCATCATGGCAGAGAGAGGAAGCCAGATAGCTGGGGGGTCCCGGCAGGATGACAGGGAGCGGCAGCGCTTGAGCAGTGAGCATCAAAGGATGGGGCTAACCTGCGGGAGTGTGGCTGGAGTAGTGGGACCTGGATGAAGTAAAGAAGCAGGAAGACAGGAGCCAGTTTCTGGACTCTGCAACTGGGAAAGGTCTACAGGTCCAAAGCCTGACAGGGTCTGAAAGCAAGCGTAGGACACAGGGTATTAAGGCAGTGAGATGATGGTCATCAGATGGGGATTCCTTAAGACTAGATTTTGGACAGGATCAACTCTACCTAACTCTATGATGGGAGGTGGCAGTTAGAAGCCAGAAGGTGAGAATATCAAATGGACAGTTAGCTGGGTGTGGTGGTCCATGTCTGTAATCCCAGCTACTTGGGAGGCTGAGGCAGCAGAATCTCTTTTTTTTTTTTTTTTTTTTTTTGAGACGGAGTTTCGCTCTTGTTACCCAGGCTGGAGTGCAATGGCGCGATCTCGGCTCACTGCAACCTCCGCCTCCTGGGTTCAGGCAATTCTCCTGCCTCAGCCTCCTGAGTAGCTGGGATTACAGGCACACGCCACCATGCCCAGCTAATTTTTTGTATTTTTAGTAGAGACGGGGTTTCACCATGTTGACCTGGTTGGTCTCGATCTCTCGACCTCGTGATCCACCCGCCTCGGCCTCCCAAAGTGCTGGGATGACAGGCTTGAGCCACCGCGCCCGGCCAGCAGAATCTCTTGAACCAGTCGCCAGAGGTTGCAGTGAGCCGAGATCATGCCACTGCACTCTAGCCTGGACAACAGAGTGAGACTTTATCTCAAAAAACAAAACAA
This sequence comes from Saimiri boliviensis, assembly GCF_048565385.1. Lineage (NCBI taxonomy): Eukaryota > Metazoa > Chordata > Mammalia > Primates > Cebidae > Saimiri > Saimiri boliviensis. The sequence continues at coordinate 40,856,076 of NC_133468.1, read as the reverse complement.
AACAAATCAAATGGGCCGTTGTCATGGATGTCCAGCATGAAGACCCACTGTGTGCCAAGTGCCCACACACTGTTGGATTTAGGGAGCAACCCGGAGGTTAGTAGGTGACCAAAATGAGGAAAGGAATGGCTGGAGCATGCCACTATGTTGGCTGCACATGGCCAAGGAGTAATTGTGAACTTCATAGTGAACTTGAGTCCAAGCTGCTATTTAACTGTCCAGAAAATGAACAAACATCATGAACTGAAATACAATGTAAAGAAACATAAGAGGCAGAAATTGGACTTTGATTTCAGTACGATTTCTAGTTTAGGCTCCAAAGCTTGAGAGAAGTACAGAGGATTTAATTTTTAGAAAACCTTAACAATTATTAAATAGATACCATACTCAGCGCTAAATTTAACCAGAATCTGTCACTGTTTCCCAGATGAAGAGTCTGACAAAGCCGACTACCTAGCCCAGCTGAGTCCCTAGGCTGGCGGGGAGCAGAGTGGGGGCATGTCTGTATCTTGAGCCTTGGTTTGTCCGTCTTGAAGCCCAGGGCCTGGCTCTGTACTGCCAGGTTACCCAGATCCAGTCGCAGAGAAAAGCCAAAACAACTTGCAGAAAAGATAAATAAGAGCATTCCAATAAATAAACAGACTTGTTCCTTGGGACAGAACAGGAGGATACAGGTTTGTATCACAGCAAGGGGGATTCTACATTAAATACAAATAAAACCTTCTAACTGGGAGATACGATATGAGCTACATGAGAAGCCAAAACTTCTGCACTGGTGCTGCATTTTTGCTTAGTCCTACTGTTTTCTGAGTCCCGAGAGCTTTCACATTTGGATGAGTTGCTAGTCTGAGAGTCACTTAAGTCCTGCCCAACCTCCAGAACTGTTCGTCATCTTTCTTCTCTCCCTTCCTGCATGGCTTCACCCTGAGTCCCTTATGGTCTCAACTTAATGTCATCATCTTATCAAGGTCTCCCTAGGCTTCCAAACTCTCACTTCTGCCTGCTTATTCTATATCACTATGCTATTTAGTTTTTAAGTAATTTATGATTATGTTATAGGCTTAATTGGGATCCCCACCAAATTCATATGTTGAAGTCCTAACCCCAGTACCTCAGAATGTGACTGTATTTAGAAATAGGGTCTCTAAAGAGGTGAATTTAATGATGCCATTAGGATGGGTCCTAATCCAATTTGACTGGTGACTTTATAATAAGAGGAACTTTGGACACACACAGAGACAGCAAGGATGCATGCTCACAGAGCATGTGAGGACACAGTGAAAAGGTGACCATCTATAAGCCAAGGAGAAAGGCCTCAGCAGAAACAAAACCTGCCAGTACTGTGATCTTACCTTGTATTTCTAGACCCCATAACCAACAGAAATAAACTGCTGTTATTTAAGCCAAAAAAAAAAAGAATAAGAAGAACATAGGCTGTGCGTGGCGGCATGTGCCTGTAGTCCAAGCTACTCAGGCAGCTGAGGTGGGAGGATCACCTGAGCCCAGCAGAGATTGCTGGAATGTATTAAATAAAAAGGTAGATGACAGAGCCTTGGGAGATGTAAAAATAATAATAATAAAACATGATCCATCTATATACTGCCTATAAGAGACTCACTTTAGATACAAAGACACAAAGTGATTGAAAACAAAAGAATGGAAAAATAAATTCCATGCAAAAAGTAACCAAATGAGACCAGGAGTGGCCATATGTTAGGCAAAATAGGTTTTAAGCCAAAAATGGTTAGGAGAAACCAGGGAATTCTATACTGATAAAAAGTTTAATCCAACAGGAAGATACCATAATTTAAAACATACATGTACCTTACAACTCCAAAACATGAAGAGCTCCAAAACATGAAGCAAAAAAGGATAGAACTGAAGGGAGAAATAGTTTCACAGTGATCACTGGAGACCTGATTAACTCATTTTTAATAATGCAACCACCAGAGACCAGATCAATGGGAAAGAGAGCACTTGAACAACATGAGAGTTCAATTAGATCTAACAGACATATAGACACCCAACAACAGCAAAATGCACATTCTTTTCAAGATCACTTCGGACATTGTCCAGAGTATACAGTGTATTAGGCTGTAAAACAAGTATTAATGTTTGTTTGGTTTTTTCGTTTGTTTGTTTTTTCTTTTAGACAGAGTTTCGCTCTTGGTACCCAGGCTGGAGTGCAATGGCGCGATCTTGGCTCACCGCAACCTCCGCCTCCTGGGTTCAGGCAATTCTCCTGCCTCAGCCTCCTGAGTAGCTGGGATTACAGGCACGCGCCACCATGCCCAGCTAATTTTTTTTTGTATTTTTAGTAGAGACGGGGTTTCACCATGTTGACCAGGATGGTCTCGATCTTTTGACCTCGTGATCCACCCGCCTCAGCCTCCCAAAGTGCTGGGATTACAGGCTTGAGCCACCGCGCCCGGCCAGTATTAATGTTTTAAAAGACTGAAAGTATGCAAAGTGCTAAGTATTTTATAATCACAATGGAATTAAACTAGAAATCAGTAACAAGGGAAACTCAAAAACTCACAAATATGTGGAAAGTAAACACACTCTTTTTTTTTTTTTTTTTTTGGAGACGGAGTTTCGACCTTGTTACCCAGGCTGGAGTGCAATGGCATGATCTCGACTCACCGCAACCTCCGCCTCCTGGGTTCAGGCAATTCTCCTGCCTCAGCCTCCTGAGTGGCTGGAATTACAGGCACGAGCCACCGTGCCCAGCTAATTTTTTGTATTTTTAGTAGAGACGGGGTTTCACCATGTTGACCAGGATGGTCTCGATCTCTTGACCTCGTGATCCACCCGCCTTGGCCTCCCAAAGTGCTGGGATTACAGGCTTGAGCCACCGCACCTGGCCCAAAAGTAAACACACTCTTAAACAATCAGTGATTGAAAATGAAATTATACAGGAAATTAGAAAACACTTTGAGATGAATAAAAATGAAAACACAACATACCAAAACTTACAGGATGCAGTTAAAGCAGTGCTCAGAGGGAAATGTATGGCTGTAAGCATCTATATTTAAAAATAAAGCCAGGGGCAGTGGCTCACACCTATAATCCCAGAAGCATTTTGGGAGGCTGAGGCAAGGGGATCACCTGAGGTCAGGAGTTCAAGACCAGCCTAACACAGCAAAAGCCCATCACCACTAAAAATACAAATATTAGCCAAGCGTGGTGGTGCAGGCCTGTAATCCCAGCTACTTGGGAGGGTGAGGTAGAATTGCTTGAACCTGGGAGAGGGAGTTTGCAGTGCATTGCACCACTGCATTCCAGTGTGGTGGCACGAGACTGTGGTCCCAGACTCCTGAGGCCGAGGCAGGAGAATTGTCTGACCCCAGGAGTTAGAGGTTACAGTGAGCTGAGATCACACCACTGCACTCCAGCCTGACGACACAGCAAGACTCCGTCTCAAAAAAAAAAAGTTTTATTACAGGTCAGCAAAATTGACATATTTTTAGCTAGATTGACTAAGAAAAAAACAAGACTCAAATAGCCAAAATCAGAAATGAAAATGAGGCCATTACTGTGACTTCATAGCAATTAATTATAAGAGAATACAATAAATATATGTACGCCAGCAAACTGAATAATCAAATGAAATGACAAATCTTTAGAAAGACAAAACCTATCAAGACTGAATCACAAAGAAACTGAAAATATGGGTAAACCTATAACTAGTAAGAAAATTAAAGTATTAATTAAAATCCTCTCAACAAAGAAATTCCCTTGACTGGATGGCTTTCCCAGTGAATTCTACCAGATATTTAAAGGAAAATTCATGGCCAGGCGCAGTGGCTCAAGCCTGTAATCCCAGCACTTTGGGAGGCCGAGGCAGGTGGATCACGAGGTCAACAGATTGAGACCATCCTGGTCAACATGGTGAAACCCCGTCTCTACTAAAAATACAAAAAATTAGCTGGGCATGGTGGCACGAGCCTGTAATCCCAGCTACTCAGGAGGCTGAGGCAGGAGAATTGCCTGAACCCAGGAGGCGGAGGTTGCAGTGAGCCGAGATCGCACCATTGCACTATAGCCTGGGTAACGAGTGAAACTCCGTCTCAAAAAAAAAAAAAAAAAGAAAAAGAAAATTCATGCCAGGCCTTTGCAAACTCTAAAACTTGAAGAGAAGGAAATATTTTCTTTTTTTTTTTGTTTTTGAGATGGAGTTTCGCTCTTGTTACCCAGGCTGGACTGCAATGGCGCTATCTCGGCTCACCGCAACCTCTGCCTCCTGGGTTCAAGCAATTCTCCTGCCTCAGTCTCCTGAGTAGCTGGGATTACAGGCACGTGCCACCATGCCCAGCTAATTTTTTGTATTTTTAGTAGAGACGGGGTTTCACCATGTTGACCAGGATGGTCTCGATCTCTCGACCTTGTGATCCACCCGCCTCGGCCTCCCAAAGTGCTGGGATTACAGGCTTGAGCCACCGTGCCTGGCAGGAAATATTTTCTAATTCATTCTACGAGGCCAGCATTGCCTTCAAACTAGAGCCAGACAAAGGCACTAGAAGAAAACAGCCAACCAATGTTGCTTATGAATACTGATAAAAAAAATTATCAAGAAAACACTGCCAAGGCCAGGCATGGTGGCTCATGCCTCGCCTGTAATCTCAGCGTTTTGGGAGGCCGAGGTGGGTGGATCACCTGAGGTCAGGAGTCGGAGACCAGCCTGATCAACATGGAGAAACTCTATCTGTATTAAAAATACAAAATTAGCTGGGTGTGGTGGTACATACCTGTAATCGCAACTACTCTGGAGGCTGAGGTAGGAGAATCGCTTCAACCTGGGAGGCAGAGATTGCAGTAAGCCAAGATCGCACCATTGCACTCCAGCCTGGGCAACAAGAGTGAAACTCCAACAACAACAATAACAAAACACTGCCAAACTGGCCGGGGCACAGTGGCTCATGCCTGTAATCCCAGCACTTAGGGAGGCCAAGGCAGGTGGATCACTTGGGCTCAGGAGTTTGAGACCAGCCTGGGCAACATAGCAAAAACCCATCTCTAGCTAAAATAGAAAAATTAGCTGGGTGTGTTCTTACACACCTGTGGTCCCAGCTACTTGGCAGGCTGAGGTGGAAGGATCACTGCAACCAGAAAGTGGAGGCTGCAGTGAGCCACAATTAATTGCACCACTGCACTCCAGCCTGGGTGACAGAGTAAGAGCCGTTCTAGAAAATAAATATTTTAAAAAATTAAATTAAAAAAAGGGAAAACACTGCCAAATTGAAGTTAACAGAATGTTATTAAAAGGATTATACAAGACCAGGTGTGGAGGCTGATGCCTGAAACCCCAGCACTTTGGGAGGCTGAAGCAGGTGGATCACTTGAGGTCAGGAGTTCCAGACCAACCTGGCCAAAATGGTGAAACACTCTCTCTCCTAAAAATACAAAAAAAAAAAAAAAAAAAAGAAATTAGCGGGTGTGGTGGTGGGCACTTGTAATCCCAGCTACTTGGGAGTCTGAGGCACGAGAATTGCTTGAACCTGGGAGGCAGAGGTTTCAGTGAGCCAAAATCATGCCACTGCACTCCAGCCTGGGCAACAGATCAAGACTCTGTTTCAAAAAAGAAAAAGTTTATAGACTGTGATCAAGTGGGATATATTCCTGGAATGCAAAGATAGTTTACCATATGGTGTGTTGCCTGCTGGATTCTGTAATCACAAGAGTCAGTTAAGATCTTTAAAGTAAATGTTACTCTGTCTTTTGGTTAATAGTGATTATCACCATCTAATGTACTACTGTAATTTATTGTTTATTGGCTCCTCCACCTCCTAAGCATGGGCACTAGACAGTAACCTCTTCAGCACAGGGTGTGTGTGTTTTGAGATGGAGTTGTTTTTTGAGATGAAGTTTCGCTCTTGTTGCCCAAGCTGGAGTGTAATGGCTCTGCTCACTGCAATCTCCGCCTCCCGGGTTCATGCAATTCTCCTGCCTCAGCCTCCAGAGTAGCTGGGGTGATAGGCATGTGCCACTATGCCCAGCTAATTTTGTATTTTTAGTAGAGATGGGGTTTCTCCGTGTTGGTTAGGCTGGTCTCAAACTTCCGACCTCAGGTGATCCACTGCCTCAGCCTCTCTGCTGGGAATACAGGCGTGAGCCACTGTGCCCGGTCATACTTTTTTTTAATACTGTGTTGTACCCTCAGCCTAGCACACACAGGCACTCAGGAAGAATTTGAGAAACAAATAATTTAATCCTCACTTTACCAATAATGAACAAAGACTGAGAAATTAGGGCTGGTCGCAGTAGCTCATGTCTGTAATCCCAGCACTTTGGGAGATGAAGGAGGGTGGATCACTTGAGGTCAGGAATTCGAGACTAGCCTGGCCAATATGGTGAAACTCTCTCTACTAAAAATACAAAAATGTAGCCAGGCACGGTGGCTCAAGCCTGTAATCCTGGCATTTTGGGAGGCCAAGGTCAGGGGATCACTTGAGGTCAGGATTTTGAAACCGGCCTGGTCAACATGGTGAAACCCTCTCTCTACGAAAAATACAAAAAAATTAGCCAGGTGTGGTGGCGTGTACCTGTAATCCCTGCTATTCAGGAGGCTGAGGCAGGAGAATCGTTTGAACCCGGGAGGCGAAGGTTGCAGTGAGCAGAGATGGCGACATTGTACTCCAGCCTGGGAGACAGGGCGAGACTCCGTCTCAAAAAAACAAAGAAAAAAAAATCACGCAAACAGGATTTTGTTTGTGCCTCAACCATGACTACTTTGTGATAATGGCTAATTTACTTAACTTCTAGGTCTCGGTTATGCTGGTTTTTTTTTTTTTTTTTTTTTGAGGCAGGGTCTTGCTCTGCTGTCACCGGGCTGCAGGTCCGCGGAGGGATGTCCGCTGCCTCAGCTTCCTGGGCGCTCGAGCGATCCTCCCACCTCGGCCTCCCAGGTAGCTGGGACTACAGGTGCGAGCCATCATGCTCGGCTCATTTTTAAAATTCCTTTTGTCGAGACGAGCTCTCGGTCTGTCGCCCAGGCTGGTCTCGAACTCCCGGCATCAAGCGATTCTCCCGCCTGAGCCTCCCAAAGACTCAGCTGCTTTTGGATCGACCGACCCCTGAAGATCCTCCAGCTGGAACACCTGTCACGTCCCAGGGTCCGGGAGGGCTGAGAGGTCCGAGTCCGAAGCGTCCCTCGGCGTGGCGGCCCCGCGTCACCTCCCATTCCGGTTACCGCCGCGCTCCCAGCGTCGCCCTCGGGCTGCTGCGCGTCGGAAGCCGGAAGCGCGGGACTGACCCACAGACTGGGAAACGCCGGCTTCCCCGGGGCTCCCCAACGCCGCAACTTCAGCGAGGACGCGGCCCCCTTCTCCTCGTTCGCGGGCGTCAGGACGGCGTCGCGCCCCGCGCCGCACTTCCGCCCGTAAGGCGCCCTCGGCCCCGGAAGTGACGTCTGCGCGCCGTGCGTAACGTGCGTGCGGTGGCGGTGCCGGGGGCGGGGCGAGCGGGAGGGTGGGTGTGAGGCGGGAGCGGGCCCGGGAGCCCAGACCTGCCCGAGAGACGCCGGGCGCGCGGTGGTGTGGACGCCGGCGGAGCCGCGGGCGAGGTACGGAGCGGACGGGCGGGGGCCGAGGGCGGCGCGGCTGTCGGCGCTGGGGGCCGGGCGGCGGGGCGCGTCGGGCCGGGGGCGGCGGGTCGGTGGGTCCGTGCCGTCCGCGCGGCCGGGGCAGGTGCGCGTCGGGGCCTCCCGCCGCCCTTCGTCGCCCGTTCCGAGCCCGTCAGCGCCGCCCTCCCGGTTCCGGGCCGCCCTCGGCTCCTCCGTCCTCACGGCGCGCGGCCTCCCCGTCCCAGGCGCCGGGTGCCGGGACCCGCAGCGCCCGGCCGATCCCCGACGGCCTCCCTCCCCGGCGGCTCCCCTCGGCCCGGACCTGGGTTCGCGCGGGGCCGCTCCCGGGACCTCCCCGGAACGCGCCGGGCTGCGACGCTCGCACCCGGGCTGCAGCTACCCCGATCGCGACGGGGGCGCCAGGACTCGATCCGGCGTCGCCCTGGGGGAAGGCAGCGTCCCGGAGTTGGCAGGGGGTTTGGAGCCTGTGGTCCTGACTTCCACCCCGTGGCCGAGCGCTGGGGTTCGGAGCCGAAGGCCCCGTTTCCGAACCGTCGGGGAGGAGAGCCGAGCGGTGCCCATCACGGAAGTTCAGGGAGAGGAGAGGGAGGCACGCAGCCGCTTTGGAGACGAGGTCACAGGCGGCTGGCGGTGTCTCGGCGCGGGTGGCCAGTCCTCGCGGTTGGGAAGTGTGCCACGGGCGCCGGTAGGCTCGTTTTGCCTTTGCGATTAGGTGGGAAATTTTCCCAGGACGGGTTTACGGCGGCAGCACTTTGGGAGTTGGTTTTTGGCTTGGAGAGATACTTTTCTTTCTCTAAACGTAAAACTGCTTTGTATGTATGTACGTAGTATGTATGTATTTTTTAGAGATGAGATCTCGCCCTGTTGCCGAGGCTGGTCTCAAACTCCTGGCCTTGAGTCATCCTCCCTTCTCCGCCTCTCAGAGTGCTGGGATTACAGGCGTGAGCCACTGTGCGGCTTTAACTGCTGTTAAAGTCTGTTCCTTAAAGTTGTTGTACCAAGAAACTTGCCAGAGATGCAAGAAAATTTGATTATGTTGTTAATATTTAATGATAAATAACATTTTGCTCTTAAGAGTTAGTGATTCATAGCCGCAGGATTAAAAAATGTTCAGGATTTGAATTTTTAATGTCTTTCCAAGCAGTCATGTCTCTGCTCTCTAGATGTTAGCCAGCTGAGGAGAAGGGACAGTCAAGATACTTTTAAAACATTGTGGTAAGGAGTGTGAGCTAAGATGGAGCAACAAGGAAGGAGCTGGGCATTTAGACCAGGCTGCTGGGCATAGAGCCTGGAAGGGGTCAGGGAATACTTTCTGCAGGTGCCTTGAGGAATGAGTAACATTCACACTACAAGGTTCATCGAGGGAGAGGGGGGAACCTTAGGGGAGAAGGCCAGTAACTGCAAGGAGGTGCTTGCTTGCTTGCTTGCTTATTTATTTATTAATTTAGAGACAGAGTCTCACTTTGTCACTGGAGTACAGTGACACGATCGTGAGTCTCTGAAGTCTCAACTGCCTGCGCTCAAGTGATCCTCCCACCACAGCCTCCAGAGTAATTGGGACTGCAAATGTGTGTTGCCACGCCCAGCTGATTTTTAAATATTTTATGAAGATGGAGTCTTGCTGTGTTGTCCAGGCTGGTCTTGAACTCCTGGACTCAAGCAGTCCTCTCACCTCAGTCTTCCAACGTGCTGAAATTACAGGCATGGGCCACTGAGCCTGGAGGGTGGTTACTGTTAAAGTGAAAAAGTGCAAGACAGATACAGGAGCTTAGGCTTTATCTGATGGTGACAGAACCAGGGAAGGGACTTTAGCTGGGTCGTTGTGTGGTTAAAATGAGTCTCTCTTTCTGTTGCCCAGGCTGGAATGCAGTGGTGTGAACACAGCTCACTGTAGCTCAGTGTAGCCTCCACCACCCAGGCATAAGCGATTCTCCTGTCTGAACCTCCCAAATAGCTGGGACCACAGGCCTGCCACCTACTAATTTAGCCTGCCTGGCTAAATTTTTTTGGAGAGATGGAATCTCTATATGTTGCCAGGGTGGCCTGGAACTCCTGGCCTCAAGTGATTCTCTAGCCTCAGCCTCCCAAAGTGTTGGGATTACAAACATGAGCTGCTGCACCCAGCCCTAAAATGGAATTTTATGTAGCTCTTACACACAGGCTGCTGTGTGGCTGATAAGGATTGTTTTCAGTATAGTGCTTGATTATTTACCTTTCTTTTTTTTTTTTTTTTTTTTTTGAGACAGAGTTTCACTCTTGTTACCCAGGCTGGAGTGCAATGGCGCGATCTCGGCTCACCGCAACCTCCGCCTCCTGGGTTCAAGCAATTCTCCTGCCTCAGCCTCCTGAGTAGCTGGGATTACAGGCATGCGCCACCAGGATGGTCTTGAGCTCTTGACCTCATGATCCACCCGCCTCAGCCTCCCAAAGTGCTGGGATTACAGGCGTGAGCCACTGCGCCTGGCCTTATTTACCTTTCTTTTTTTTTCTTTTTTTTTTTTTGGAGACAAAGTCTCTCTCTGTCACCAGGCTGGAGCACGGTGTTGTGATCTCTGCTCACTGCAACCTCTGCCTCCTGGGTTCAAGCAGTTCTATCTCAGCCTCCCAAGTGGCTGAGACTACAGGTGTGTGCCACCAAGCCTGGCTACTTATTGCTGTATTGTATTTTTATCTCCCCTGCTCATTACATGTTTGAAGTGAGGCCAGGCATGGTGGCTCAGGCCTGTAATCCCAGAACTTTAGGAGGCCAAGATGGGAGGATTGCTTGAGGCCAGGAGTTGGAGACCAGCCTGGGCAACAAAGCAAGACTTTATCTCTACAAAAGAAAAAAAGGTTCTTGAATTGAATATATGCTCATTTACTAGTTGTTTCTTTCTGTAAGGCTGTCTAACCCAGCTAATTTGTAAACAGGAATTCTGCATTTCTATCTTTGCATTTATTTGATTTGATAAGAATAATTCATTAATTCTTTGATTTTTTTTTTTTTTTGGCTGGTTTTCAATGAAAAAAAATGTTACCAGTACTTACTCATTGTATCAGGGTCACTACCTGTGGGGATCTGTTCTGCAGACCTTGACTCAGCAACAGGTGAATAAGGTACACTGATACACAGATAGTTTGCTTTGCCAGTTTGGCTGAGGGTCCCTGCAGCTTCTTAGAGACTCCCTGGAGACCGCTGTAAACAGTTGCAACTGCTGTCCCCCACCAGCCAAAGACTTGCATTTATTTAGTAAAGTTTAATTGACAAAGGCTTGAGTCAACGCCATTCACGTGAAGATTAAAGTATCGGTTCCAGTACCCAAAACAGACACCATTAGAGGGTCATCTCCCTGGTTCACCTCCCACTGAGAGGGTCATCAGCTCAAAGGTTAGTCTTAAGACCATTTGAGTAAACAAGTTAGTTAGATAAACTCCTCCACGTACCCTAGCTATTTGATTTGCTTATTAACTAAATGTAAAGGGGATTTAGGCTGCTTTAAGTTGAAACTTCTACTGAAACTATGAAAAAGCCCTTAGGCCTTCCAGAAGAGTTTGAGACTATATACTATAACTCTCTCTACTATTTTTCCCTTAATATTTTTGCTACCATCCTGAGTGAATTCCTACAGTGATGCCTACATGTAGAACTAAGATCCTGGCCAGGTATGGTGGCTCATGCCTGTAATTCCAGCACTTTGGGAGGCTGAGGCAGGCAGATCACCTAAGGTCAGGAGTTTGATACCAGCCTGGCCAATGTGGTGAAACCTCATCTCTACTAAAAATACAAAAATTAGCCGGGCGTGGTGGCAGGCACCTGTAATCCCAGCTACTGGAGAGGTTGCGGCCGGAGAATTGCTTGAACTCGGAAGGCAGAGGTTGCAGTGAGCTGAGATTGGTGCCATTGCACTCCAGCCTGGGTGACAGAGCAAGACTTGGTCTCAAAAAAAAAAACCCAAAAAATAACTAAGATCCTGATTACTTAATCGGTGTTTGGCTAGAGGCATAGAATTTCAATCTTGACTGTGTGAATTTAATTTCTGGTTTTATTGGTTGCAGAGCAAACATCTCCAGCAGAGATGACCTATCCCTAAAATGTAGGAAATACCTGTTTACCCTAATACCTGTGATTCAGAATAGAAATGGTACCAAGTGGCTTCTTAGCTCATCAACACAGTTATCACATTATAGACTGGGCACGTTGGCTCATTCCTGTAATCCCAATACTTTTTTTTTTTTTTTTGAGACGGAGTTTCACTCTTGTTACCCAGGCTGGAGTGCAATGGTGCGATCTCGGCTCACCGCAACCTCCGCCTCCTGGGTTCAGGCAATTCTCCTGCCTCAGCCTCCTGAGTAGCTGGGATTATAGGCACGCGCCACCATGCCCAGCTAATTTTTTGTATTTTTAGTAGAGACGGGGTTTCACCATGTTGACCAGGTTGGTCTCGATCTCTCGACCTTGTGATCCACCCGCCTCGGCCTCCCAAAGTGCTGGGATTACAGGCTTGAGCCACCGCGCCCGGCTAGTCCCAATACTTTTGTGAGTCCGAAGTGGGAGGATCACTTGAGTCCAGGAGTTCCAGGCTGCAGTGAGCTGTTATCAAGCCACTGCACTCCAGCCTGGGTGGCAGAGTGATACCCTGTCTCCATAAAAAGTTTCATAGTAGAGGCCAAACATTTTGAAAGTCTTATTAAATGCATACATCTATCATAAAGCACTGTAGAAACATTATATGTGTTATTTCACATGGCTGAAGTGAGTTTAAATAATGTGGACTATTGTTACAATATATAAACGTGAAAACCAGGTAACTTCTTTTTGTCCCACTTAGTACTGTTTAACTTATGTTTATTTGTTTGATGTTTGGATAAAGCTCCTAAAATGCTTTAGGAACAGATTATACTTTTAAGGTGCTGTTTTCAAGTTCCCTGTGAAATTTCTGTTTTCTATGAAGTTGCTGTCAGAGGATAGGAAGTATAATATTTATTTATAGTAGAACTTGTTTTTTTCTGTTTTTCGAGACAAGTGTCACTCTGTCACCCAGGCTGGAATGCAGTGGCGCGATCTCAGCTCACTGCAACTTCCTCCTCCCTGGTTGTAGCAATTCTTCTGCCTTAGCCACCTGAATAGCTTGGCGGGGGGAACGGAGTTTCACTCTTGTCATTGCTCACAGGCTGGAGTGCAATGATGTGATCTCAGCTTACCTGCAACCCAGCTAATTTTTTTTTTCTTTTTAGATGGAGTTTCACTCTTGTCACCCAGGCTGGAGTGCAATGGCTCTATCTCAGTTTACTGCAACCTCCGCCTCCTGGGTTCAGGTGATTCTCCTTTCTCAGCCTCCTGAGTAGCTGGGATTACAGGCATTTGTCACCTCACCCAGCTGATTTTTTTTTTTGAGATGGAGTTTCACTCTTGTTACCGAGGCTGGAGTGCAATGGCGCGATCTCGGCTCACCCCAACCTCCGCCTCCTGGGTTCAGGCAATTCTCGTGCCTCAACCTCCTGAGTAGCTGGGATTACAGGCACACGCCACCATGCCCAGCTAATTTTTTGTATTTTTACTAGAGACGGGGTTTCATGATGTTGACCAGGACGGTCTCGATCTCTTGACCTGGTGATCCACCCGCCTCAGTCTCCCAAAGTGCTGGGATTACAGGCTTGAGCCACTGCGCCCGGCAATTTTTGTATTTTTAGTAGAGACAGGGTTTCACCACCTTGGCCAGGCTGGTCTCAAACTCCTGACCTCAGTTTATGCGTCCACCTTGGCTTCTCAGTGTGCTGGGATTACAAGTGTGAGCCAACGCACCTGGCCCTAATGGAATATTTAAATTTGTTTCTGGTAGCATAGTTCTCTTGGTAATGGTTACTAGGAGGGCCAAGAACCATGATTATAATCAATTAATCAGGTTAAAAGTCAGAGTTACAATCAGAATAAGTATGTGTTCATGAGCGAGTAAAATGTTATAAACTGAGGGAGTGTCAAGCTTTTTATTTTCTCCCTGTAGCAGTGAGGAGATTGCTGAAAATCTCTGAAGCAGGAATGCAACAAGAGTTCTGAGAGCTCTAAATTCTCTGCTGTCTCACCCTAAGGAATGGTTGGCAGCATCTCTATGCTAGGCACAGAACAACTTAGGAGGAATTGTAAAAAGATCTTACGAACCACATTCAAAGCTAGTCTATTCAGTTCCCATTCAAAATAAATATGCAACCATAATTGAATTTATGGTGATTTGGTCTGTATTCTAAAATTAAAAATGGCTTCTGGGGGATTTTCACATAGGGGTATATTTATAATTTTCTTCGTGCTTGCAGTTAAAAATACATAATGAAAATGTTTTATTTTTGTAGTTCCTCTGTTAGAATTTTCTAATTTTAAGCCCTTGATTTTTCCTAAAGAAGGCACTTTGGAGCACATAAAAGAAAATGCAATTAGAAATAGAACATAGAAAATATTTTCTTATTGTGCTATATATATATATAGTGCTATATATATATAGCATAATAAGAAAAAAAATATATATATATATATATTTTTTTTTGAGACGGAGTTTTGCTCTTGTTACCCAGGCTGGAGTGCAATGGCGCGATCTCGGCTCACCGCAACCTCCGCCTCCTGGGTTCAGGCAATTCTCCTGCCTCAGCCTCCTGAGTAGCTGGGATTACAGGCACGCACCACCATGCCCAGCTATTTTTTTTGTATTTTTAGTAGAGACGGGGTTTCACCATGTTGACCAAGATGGTCTCGATCTCTTGACCTTGTGATCCACCCGCCTCAGCCTCCCAAAGTGCTGGGATTACAGGCTTGAGCCACCGCGCCCGGCCTATATATATATATATTTTTTTTTGAGACTGAGTTTCGCTCTTGTTACCCAGGCTGGAGTGCAATGGCGCGATCTCGGCTCACCACAATCTCCGCCTCCTGGGTTCAGGCAATTCTCCTGCCTCAGCCTCCTGAGTAGCTCGGATTACCGGCATGTGCCACCACGCCCAGCTAATTTTTTGTATTTTTAGTAGAGACGGGGTTTCACCATATTGACCAGGACGGTCTCTATCTCTTGACCTCGTGATCCACCCGCCTTGGCCTCCCAAAGTGCTGGGATTACAGGCTTGAGCCACCGCGCCCGGCCTGTGCTATATTTTTTTAAGTGTAACGTATCATTTACTTTTTACACATCTTGTTCCAGAAAGGATTTGTAATGACTTACAAAGATACATACGACATACTGTTGGTAACATACAGAGATAAGTCTGTGATGAGGAATTCAGGACTGAGGGGAAATTAAAATGGAAACAGGAATGAGCTGTGTTCACAGAGCACTTGGACTGAAGTCTTACGTGTTAGAGGGCCACAAATTTGGCTTTGCTTGTCAGTAGCCAATTCAGAGAGAAATACAGTCAGTTACATGTTTCAGTGACTATAAAAGAGATCAGTTTCTCCTTTGAATTCCCAGAGACACTTTACAACATGCCTTTCAAAGGGCTGTGTGTTGAGTTTTACTTTTTGTTTTAGTAAAACTCCTCATTGCCTTATTGTGTAAGACGGTGACATAACGTCAAAACATTCTGTAAAAGCATTTCTCTTGCCTCCAAAATAACGTGATCCGAGAACTTAGATCTCTAGACTGATTAAAGGATCTGTTTTAGAGTATCTAGAGAAGTGGGTGAGTTGCACATTCCTCAGCTACCTTCCAAATTTTCTCCATGGATCTTTTGTAATGAATTTATCAGCGGTCGGGTTTGAGTTTGTGCTTCCTGACAAGTTCCTTGAGTACATCTGTTTTCTGTTGTTAGTGAATCATGGAGCCATATGTTTACACAGGTGTGCTTTATCATAGGGGTATCACTATGGAAGAATCTGACAAGGGCACATATTTGTTTGTTTTTTGAAAGAAAATCACTTTATTCTAATTAACTCAAAGAAAAAAATCATAACAGCTAGTTTAAGGATGCCATGCAAACATCTACCCAGCTCGAAATCTGGTACCATCTTAATGAAACTGCAGCTGAAATAATCTTTTCAGTTGCAGTTCTGAAGCAAGAAAGCTATGACAGAATAGAGGTTTACTTGGTGATTACACTTTATATCTTCACTATCAATTTAATTTTATGCTAAATAACTTGGTTAAGAGAGCTGATTTTCCAGTTCTCTAATTTGAACTTCCTGATTAGAACAATCTGTTCGCAAGTCTGCACTGTTACAGCACCTCATTGAAACCCTCACAGAGCTTTCTGTCACCCTGCTTCTGGGCACACTCCAAAATGTTTTATATCATACGAGCAAGGCTGCTATCGTCGTGCCGGCTGGGTTCCTTGAGACTCCTGGTCATTGATATCAGGCCTTGAGGCTCAGCATGATTTCCTCCACTGAAGCCCCGCTGGTGGCATGACCCAGTGTGTATCTGACAGGGGAACATATTTGAATGAAATCTATCTCACCTCTATACAGAGATGGGCTGAGGGAATACCAGATTGAAGATTCATTTCTGGAAGTAGGTTGTGGGATCTAAGTGCTAGCACAGAGAGCATTGGCTTAGAAAGCCCAGGCCTATGATTTATTTTTAATGTGGGAACAGATCCACTCATCTTAGATGAAATGTCCAGTAAGTTGTTTTATCTGTATTTTGCTCCAGCTGAAGAGTTGCACTTTCAACAAGTAATAATGGTTCAAATTTATCAAATGCTAGCAGGAGCCAGGCATCGTGCTAATGGAGAGAGACCATCCCTATTCACCCCTACTCAGTAAACAGTGGGTGAAACTGTCCTTGCCTATATGTAGTTATTGTAATGCTGTCTTTCCTTAATTGTATATCCATAAAGCTTTTTTTTTTTTTTTTTTTGAGACGGAGTTTCACTCTTGTTACCCAGGCTGGAGTGCAATGGCGCGATCTCGGCTCACCGCAACCTCCGCCTCCTGGGTTCAGGCAATTCTCCTGCCTCAGCCTCCTGAGTAGCTGGGATTACAGGCTTGCGCCACCATGCCCAGCTAATTTTTTGTATTTTTAATAGAGACGGGGTTTCACCATGTTGACCAGGATGGTCTCGATCTCTTGACCTCATGATCCACCCGCCTCGGCCTCCCAAAGTGCTGGGATTACAGGCTTGAGCCACCACGCCCGGCCCATAAAGCTTTTGACATTGTTACCTAAATGTGTTTCTAAAAAAGGAGTTGTGCCGGTGACGAAAGTTTTGAATAGAATATTAGAAAGCAAATATGAAGTGTGAAAAAAAAAAAACAGAACCAGGCGAGGAGTTGAGCACTTGTAATACCAGCTACTTGGGAGGCTGAGGCAGGAGGATTGCTGGAGATCAGGTGTTAGAGGCTGTAGTGTGCTATGATTGTGTCTGTAAATAACCACTATACTCTAGCCTGGGCAACAAAGCAAGACTCTGTCTCTTAAAAAAAAAATTAAAAAAAAAAAGCAAAACAAAACAATAAGCTAATAAAATAGAATGTCTAAAATTTCTAACTGATGCCTCACAAGATAATATGCTTGGCACCTATTTAGCAAGTTGGATTATATTTTTATTTGTGTAAATTGGCCATTGCGGTTGAGGTTGCAGTGAGATAAGCGTGTAGATTTTATTTGTCTAGGATTTAAAATGTTGTATAATCATGAATGGACACTTTTTTTTTTTTTTTTTTTTTTGAGACGGAGTTTCGCTCTTGTTACCCAGGCTGGAGTGCAATGGCGCGATCTCGGCTCACCGCAACCTCCGCCTCCTGGGTTCAGGCAATTCTCCCGCCTCAGCCTCCTGAGTAGCTGGGATTACAGGCACGCACCACCACGCCCAGCTAATTTTTTTTTTGTATTTTTAGTAGAGACGGGGTTTCACCATGTTGACCAGGATGGTCTCGATCTCTCGACCTCGTGATCCACCCGCCTCGGCCTCCCAAAGTGCTGGGATTACAGGCTTGAGCCACCGCGCCCGGCGAATGGACACTTTTTAATACCATTTATGAGAACTGCAGTAGCAAAGTGCTTTCATATCCATATGCCAACTGCTCATGCTTCTTTAAAACGTTGTTATGATGTTGTCTGGAAATACAGTGGCCCCAGGAAATACAATGTCTCATGACAGAAACAGTACTGAAATTCAGTATTTAAGTTCTTTAAATATCAGCTATATTGAGTAGACACGACTTTCTCTCAAGAGCCTACTTTCGGTTTTTGACATATTAGGGAACAAATTGCAGACACAGTTTTTTCATTACCTGTAAGAGCACTTAAAGGAAGTAAGCTGTTTCCTTAAAGAGGGATTTTTGTCTTTTCAATACTTCTGTCTAGTAACTCAATGCATTGCAAGATACACATTTTTTGCTGGGTGTGGTGGCTCACGCCTGTAATCCCAGTACTTTGGGAGGCCAGGGTGGATGGATCAGCTGAGGTCGGGAGTTTGAGACTAGCCTGGCCAACATGGAGAAACCTTGTCTCTACTAAGAACATAAAATTAGCCGGGCGTGGTGGCACATGCTTGTCATCCCAGCTACTCGGGAGGCTGAGGCAGGAGAATCACTTAAACCTGGGAAGTGAAGGTTGCAGGGAGCCAAGATCACCCATTGCACTCCAGCCTGGGCAACAAGAGTGAAACTCCATCTCAAAATAAATAAATAAATAAAAAGATATACATTGTTCTAGTGCTATAAATATATTGGTACATTTAAATATCCTATACACGTAAAATGGTGCTTGAGAAATAAGTTGAAATTGTTTTGAGGTTTTTTAGATTCTGACAGAAAAACTGGGTATCCAGTTGGACTGCAGGTGCAACCAGTGCCAGCCCCAGCCAGATCCAGCCCCAAACATAGGCAATAGTGATTATGATAGTGATTCTGCCATTTAGATCAGTGAAACGCCAAGATTTCAGTTTCATTCTTCAGCGAATGCTTTACGTGTATTTGGAGAAGAATCTGACCTAAAAAGACTCTTCTGTGTTTGTTCTGCTGTTAAATACAGCCTTTGAATTCTTTTAGTAATACTTTTCAGATCTAGAATTTCAGTTTGACACTTAAATATTCCAATTTGCAGTTGAAATTCTTATTTATTTATTTATTTATTTATTTTGAGACAGACTCTCTGTCTCCCAGGCTGGAGTGCAGTGGAGCCATCTCAGCTCATTGTAACCTCTGCCTCCCAGGTTCAAGCAGTTCTCTGCCTTAGCCTCCCAAGTAACTGGGATTACAGGTGCCTGCCACCATGCCTAGTTAATTTAGTATTTTTAGTCAAGACAGGGTTTCACCATCCTGGCCAGGCTATTCTTGAACTCCTGACCTCGTGATCCACCTACCTCGGCCACCCAGAGTGCTGGGATTACAGGCATGAGCCACTGCACCTGGCTAAAATTCTTAATCTTTTTATGTGTTTTGTCTCTTTCTTTCTTTTTTCTTTTTTGAGAAAGAGTCTCACTTTGTTGCCAAGGCGGGAGTGCAATGCAATGGTGTGAACTTGGCTCACTGCAGCCTCCACCTCCCAGGTTCAAGCAGTTCTCCTGCCTCAGCTTCATGAGTAGCTGGGACTACGGACATACGCCACTACACCTGGCTAATTTTTTTTATTTTTAGTAAAGACAGGGTTTCACCATGTTGGGCAAGCTGGTCTCAAACTCTGACCACAAGTGATGCACCCACCCTAGCCTCCCAAAGTGTTGGGATTACAGGTGTGAGCCACCGTGCCTGGCCTTTCCTCTTTTTTTCTGTTTTTAAAAACATACTTACCATTAAATAAGTCTTCCTGGTAAAATCAAGTATAAATCATCTGAGCCTCTGTTTCTGTTACCTGCTTTTCCTGTTGGTTTTTAGTTATCTGAATGTGAGGCACTGTGAATACAGTAACGGTCTGGATGATGATATTCTTTTTCAGAGGCCTTCAGTTTTGTTTTGAAGCCTTCTCTACGTGGGTGTAGAATTTGGGCTGTGTCTTCAGGGGAAAACCAGCCTTGTGTTAAGCCCAGCCAGCCTTGTGTTAAGCCCACATTTTGACTCGTATTTCACTGGGCCCTTGAGCCACAAAAGTCATAATCTTAGGCTGGGCACATTGACTCACACCTGTAATCCCAGCATTTTGGGAGGCCAAGGTGGGAGGATCACTTGAGCCCAGGAGTTCAAGACCAGCCTGGGCAACAAAGACCCCATCTATCTTTTTTTTTTTTTTTTTTTTTTTTGTAGATGGAGTTTTTGCTCTTGTTACCCAGGCTGGAGTGCAATGGCACGATCTCGGCTCACCGCAACCTCCGCCTCCTGGGTTCAGGCAATTCTCCTGCCTCAGCCTCCTGAGTAGCTGGGATTATAGGCACGCGCCACCATGCCCAGCTAATTTTTTGTATTTTTAGTAGAGACGGGGTTTCACCATGTTGACCAGGATGGTCTTGATCTCTTGACCTCATGATCCACCCTCCTCGGCCTCTCAAAGTGCTGGGATTACAGGCTTGAGCCACCGCGCCCGGCCATCTATCTTAAAAAAAAAAAAAACTAAACTAAAAAATCAGCCAAGTGTGGTGGCATGAACTAATGGTACCAACTACTCAGAAGGCTGAGGCTCAAGATTACTTGAGCCCAGGTGTTCAATGAGTGCGGTGAGCCATGACTGTGCCACTGCACTCCAGCCTGGGTGATAGTGAGACTCTGTCTCAATTAAAAAAAAAAAAAAAAAGTCTTGATTTTTATCTCTTCCAGAAACTCTCTCATGGTTCCTCTGCCTCAGCAGAATCTGGTTTCTTGGCCTTTTATCTGAGAATCAGCAAATGCACTAGGGAAAAAATTGTTTGTAGAATGTCATCTCATCTCTGAAGTTTCTCTTTTTCTAGAATCTAGATGCTTCTAGTATAGTGTATCTTGTTCTCTGCAGAAGTGTTGGTCAGCCACAAGCTACTCTGTCATATTCAGAAAAGGGAGTCTCCCATTAGGAACGAAGCTGTGAAAAGAAATGGACCTTTTCACAATTGTGTTTTCTTTATAGTTGTGGTTCTCAGAGGTAGTTCCTAGAAGTATTACCTGGAAACTTGTTAAATTCGAATTCTCAGGCCCTATCCCAGTGGAATCAGAAACTCTGGGGTGGGACTAGTTAAAAAACTCTGTGTTTTAACGAGTCTTCCAAGTGATACTGATGTGCACTAAAAGCTGAGAATCACTGCTTGTCAAGTTAGTTGTTTGCTATTTAATTTTTTACTCCCACCTTTACTGGGCCCAGGAGATTCTGTAAGGGACACAAGTGAAAGAACGCTGTCTCTGCAGGTACTTTGTCAGTTTTCTGATGAATCATTTGAGAAACTTATCTGTTGAGTACCTGCTCAGTTCCTGGCGCTGTGGCTAAGAGCATGGGGTGGACATGTAAGCAAGTCATTGTAATAGGATGTGAGTATTATAATGGCTGTATTTATAAAAAGCTACAGGAACTGGAGAGAGAATTACCCTGTCAGTGGGGAAGACGGGTCAGGTGTCACTTCATTTTTTAACAGGGTAGGATTTGAAGGTGAACAGACAGAAGGGTATTCTAAGTGGGTTCATAAATAGGATGACCATGCAATTTATTAACCAAAGGAGGTCACTTTTGAGAATCAAAGGGGGTGCTTTTAGGCCAGGACTGTTACTTGTTAACTGGGGTGTATGATTGCCCTATTTGTAAAGAACAAGTAATACTGTGAACCCACAGTTTGATGTCAGTTTGTGGAAAACTCATTTCTTCTAATTATTTGTAGAGTTTACAGCAATTCTTATTGGATGGTATATGTTTTTTCCTAGGGCTGCTGTAAAATATTACAGGCATACTTTGGAGATATTGCGAGTTTGGTTCTACACCACTGCAGTAAAGTGAGTCATACACATTTTTGGGTTACCCAGTACATATAAAAGTTGTATTTTGGGCCAGGCTCCCTCTGCATCTGTGTTTCAGTTGGGGTCGGGTAATCTTCCTTTTACTTTGAAGAGCTCCCTCTGCTATTTCTTCCAGTGCATGTCTTCCCATAACAGTTTTTTTTTTTCTCATTTGAAAATGTGTATTTTGCCATCTTTTTTTTTTTGATACAGAGTCTCGTTTTGTTACCCAGGCTGGAGTGCAGTGGCACAATCTCAGCTCACTGTAACCTCCGCCTCCCGGGTTCAAGTGGTTCTCCTGCCTCAGCCTCCCAAGTAGCTGGGACTACAGGTGTGTGCCACCATGCCCGGCTGATTTTTTGTATTTTTAGTAGAGACAGGGTTTCACCATGTTAGCTAGGATAGTCTCGGTTTCCTGACTTCGTGATCCGCCCGCCTCGGCGTCCCAAAGTGCTGGGATTACAGGCTTGAGCCACCGCGCCCGGCCTAACATTTTATTTTTGCTGGAGTGAGGTGTGGTGATCTTGGCTCACTGCAACCTCCGCCTCCTGGGTTCAAGTGATCCTCATGCCTCAGCCTCCCAAGTAGCTGGGACTACAAGCACATGCCACCACAGCTGGCTTTTTTTTTTTTTTTTGTATTTTTAATAGAGATGGGGTTTCACCATTTTAGCCAAGATGGTCTCAAATCTCCTGACCTCATGATCTGCCCACCTTGGCCTCCCAAAGTGCTGGGATTATAGGCATGAGCCACTGTGCCGGCTTGTCTATCTTAGCATTTTTATGTAGATTATAATTTTCTCATTAAATTATTTCCTTTAAGTCTTTACATATTGATGCTATTGTGACTGATATCTCTTTTTATACTTTCTAACTTGTTATTGTTTGGCTGTTATAAGAGTTCCACAGATTCCATGTACATGTTTAGCTTATTTCAAAAGGTGAATTTTTTTGTGACAGCCATTTTAAAGTTAGTTTCTTAGCATTAGTAGTGTTTTAGTGTCTTGCTTTAGGCCTTCCAGATGTATAGTCATATTTCTAATATTACCCAGTAAGCTTCACAATGACTGAAATGATTTATTTTTACTTTCATTTGTATCCCAAGTGCCTGTCATACAGTATCAATCAGTATATAAATATTTGTTGAATGAGTTTAGAGGGAACACTGTAAGAATATGTACTATATACAGTGACTGTCTCTGGATGACGACTTAAAATGTTTTTTTCTACTTGTCTAGCTATATCAGGTTTTGTAAATAATGAGTATCCTTCTCTAAAAAAAAAATTTAAGGGGGAAAAAAAAACACCGTAAGTTTTATTTCTTTCTCTTTTTTTTTTTTTGAGACGGAGTTTCGTTCTTGTTACCCAGGCTGGAGTGAAATGGCGCGATCTCGGCTCACCGCAACCTCCACCTCCTGGGTTCAGGCAATTCTCCTGCCTCAGCCTCTTGAGTAGCTGGGATTACAGGCACGCGCCACCATGCCCAGCTAATTTTTTTGTATTTTTAGTAGAGATAGGGTTTCACCATGTTGACCAGGATGGTCTCGATCTCTTGACCTCGTGATCCACCCGCCTCAGTCTCCCAAAGTGCTGGGATTACAGGCTTGAGCCACCGCGCCTGGCCTCAAGTTTTATTTCTTAAGTGAAGTCAAAGGATAGCTTACCGTTTTGCTAGAACTGATTGGATGTTTCCTGTAAGTCCCAGATAAGTTGTCTGGAGAGAGTAATGACCTGTGATGGCATGACACTGAACCCAGGAATAGGAAGCAAGACCCTTTTAAGAAGGATAGCGGGAAACTGCTCACCTCTGCAGAGTGTTTCGGTTTTGCTTTTCTGAGATGAAACTGGTTTGCATCCAGAGCCTTAAGAAAGAACACCAGTAGTTCTGTGAGCTTTATAAATACGCTTTGTACCTCTCTGGCCTTTTTAGGTTACCTGGAACTGGAGTGAATCCTAGCCCTGGGGCATAATTTACAGAATACTAACTGTCCCAGCGGCAGAGATAATTTTTACTGTCCCCTGGTGTAAGTGGGACCAACTGAATTGTGCATTCTTTATGCCCAGGTTGCTCAATTAAGCTCCTGTTTATTGGAGTGCAGTGCTCAAACAGGAGCTGTGTGGAGTTGCTCGGGATGTGCTTAATTCCCCAGCAGTAAACGATAGCAACACTTGTGAAGCATTTTCTATTGTGAAAGCTCATGTAAGCCTCAGAATCCAGGGTTTTTTTTGAAGGCTGGTCACATATTATATTAGT
This sequence comes from Saimiri boliviensis, assembly GCF_048565385.1. Lineage (NCBI taxonomy): Eukaryota > Metazoa > Chordata > Mammalia > Primates > Cebidae > Saimiri > Saimiri boliviensis. Next base: position 40,832,458 of record NC_133468.1, on the reverse strand, counting down.
TTGTTCATTCTTACATTGCTACAAAGAAATACCTGAGACTGAGTAATTTATAAAGAAAGGAGATTTAATTGGCTCAGAGTTCTGTAGGCTGTGCAGGAAGGATTGTAGCTTCTACTTCCGGGGAGGCCTCAGGAAGCTTCCAGTCATAATGGAAAGCAAAGCGGTGGAGCAAAGTGTCTCCCATGGTGGGAGCAGGAGCAAGAAGGAAGGTTCTACAAACTTTTAAACAGCAGAACCACAGGTGATGGTGCGAAACCCTTTATGGGTAACTGCCCCACCTTTCACAGGCCCTACTTCCAACATTGGGGATTGCAGTTCAACATGAGATTTGGGTGGGGACACAGATCCAAACCATATCACATAGGCATATATAGTCCCTTTGCGACTGCCCACTGTTACAGCAACCAGAAGGAAAGCAGGTGTTTACCGTAAATCATACAGTTTGCACAAAATATCTAGATAAGCTGATACAGTGTGGTTCAGTACTGTAACCATATAAAACACCCTTTATCATTTAGGGCATACGGCCAGTAGTACAAGATGTCAGTTTCTAGGAGCTGACCAAGGACTAGTTGCAGAAGCAGGTTCCTCTGAGAATATGCATCATTTGAGCAACTCAGGCCTGCTGGATTAACTCTGCTTATACCATTTTCCTTCCCCTCCTCTCCCTTGCCTTTACCACTCATAACCTGGAAAAAGCACTGATTTGTCCTCCATATCTATAGTTTTGTCATTTGGAAAGTTTGCATAAATCCTAGCGTATGTAACCTAGGACGGACTTTTTTTTTTTTTTTTTTTTTTCAGATGGAGTTTTACTCTTGTTGCCCAGGCTGGAGTGCAGTGGCGTGATCCAACCTCTGCCTCCCGGGTTCAAGTGATTCTCCTGTCAGCCTCCTGAATAGCTGGGATTACAGGCATGTGCCACCATTCCCGGCTAATTTTGTATTTTTAGTGGAGATGGGGTTTCTCCATGTTGGTTGGGCTGGTCTTGACCTCTTGACCTCAGTTGATCCACCTGCCTCAGCCTCCCAAAGTGCTTGGATTACAAGGTGTGAGCCACTGTGCCCAGCCAAGATGGACTTTTTAAAAACCTCAGCATGTTGCTTTTGAGCTTCCAGCTTTTTGTGTGTGTTAATAGTTCTTTGTAGTGTTAGGTATTCTCTTGTGTGGTTATGCCCCAGTTTGTTTAACCATCCCATAGATGTTTATTTTCCTCATAAAGTTGGTTAGTATGTATAATTTTAACATAATGGCTAAACACTCATGAGGGGAAGATATTTTAAACATTTTTAAATTAATAGAGACCCTGTCTCTTGTTATTGCCCGGATGGTCTTGAACACTTGGCTTCAAGCCATCCTCCCATCTTTGCCTCCCAAAGTGCTGGGATTATAGGTGTGAACCGTTGTGTCTGGCCCAGGGGAAGGGTTTTTGTATTTATTAAACATTAAGTATGTATCATTGCTTTATAGCCATGTTATTCTGTGGTCTCTACAATAACCTATTCATTCAGTTACTGTTCTTTCAACAGAGATTTAAGAACCTATGATATGCCTGATGGCATAGGGAAAAAATTCCTCAAACTGTGCTTTTCTTCTACTCATGCCACAGCAATCATCAACACAGAAGACTTCTGTGACCATATGTGTGGGGATTCTTCTTCCAGACACTACACCAGCTGGGTGTCTTCTAGTTCACTTCCAATATTATCTACCTGGAGATAGTGTCAGATCCCACAGGGTGAGGACTCAGTCCCCATGACTGCCCCTCCCAACCCCCACCAGGTACAACTCTGGACCTTCAGAACTTCTGACCGACCAACTTCAAGTTGGGGTTCCCATGGCTCCCTTTTTGGTTTGATTAGTTTGCTGAGGTGGTTTACAGAACTCAGGGAGACACCAATTTATTGCAATGAATATTGCAAAGGATCCAGATGAAGGAGATGCTGGGAGCGAGGAATGGGGGAAGGTGCAGAGCAGCCATCCCTTCCTGGGCGCACGCCCTGCAGGAGCCTCCACTGTGTTCAGTTATCTGAAAGCTTCCAGGGCCCAGTTCTCTTGGGTTTTTATGGAGACAGCAGCATTCCTCCCTCAGAGTGAGGACCCTCTCTTGGGGGTGTTTAAGACCCATCATCAGAAAGGTATGGTGGGGGATGATGAGGAGTTGAATCCTGTCTTGGGGCAGGTGAAAGGAGGGCAGGAGAAAGAGAGGCTGCCCATGAGGCCTAACATACCCAATCTTATAACAAAAGCCTGGGGCTGGGAGTGGTGGATCACTGGTGGTCAGAAGTTGGAGACCAGCCTGGCCAACATGGTGAAACCCTGTCTCTACAAAAAATACAAAAATTAGCCAGGCATGGTGGCAGGCCTCTGTAGTACCAGCTATTTTTTTTTTTTTTTTTTTTTTTTTGAGACGGAGTTTCGCTCTTGTTACCCGGGCTGGAGTGCAATGGCGCGATCTCGGCTCACCGCAACCTCCGCCTCCTGGGTTCAGGCAATTCTCCTGCCTCAGCCTCCTGAGTAGCTGGGATTACAGGCACGCACCACCATGCCCAGCTATTTTTTTTGTATTTTTAGTAGAGACGGGGTTTCACCATGTTGACCAGGATGGTCTCGATCTCTTGACCTTGTGATCCACCCGCCTCGGCCTCCCAAAGTGCTGGGATTACAGGCTTGAGCCACCGCGCCCGGCCAGTACCAGCTATTTAGGAGGCTGAGGCAGGAGAATCGCTTGATTCCAGGAGGCAGAGGTTGCAGTAAGCCAAGATCTCACCACTGCACTCCAGCTTGGGCAACAGAGCAAGACCCTGTCTCAAAAAAAGAAAAAGCCTGGGACAAGGGTTATGATAGTTACCAGCCAGGAACCGTGGATGAAAACTAACATATATTATAACACCACACTGGTACTATTTGAGTCACTAGAAACATAACAGTGGAGAAGGAAAATAAGGTCTCTGTCCTCAGCAAATTGCATTCTAGCAGTGAGGAAGACGACAGCTGGGTACAGTGGCTCACACCTGTAATCTCAGCACTTTGGGAGGCCAAGGTGAGTGGATCACTTGAGGCCAGGAATTTGAGGTCAGCCTGGTCAATACGGTAAAACCCCATCTCTACAAAATATATAAAAATTAGCCAGGCGTGGTGCTAATAAGGACAGAGACCTTATTTTCCTTCTCCATTGTTAAATTTCTAGTGACTCAAAATAGTACCAGTGTGGTGTTATATATTGGTTTTCGTCCACAGTTCCTGGCTGGTAACGACCATAGCCGTTGTCCCAGGCCTTTTTTTTTTTTTTTTAAGCTGCCTATAGTCCCAGCTACTCAAGAGGCTGAGGTGAGAGGATCCCTTGAGCCTGTGGAGGTTGAGTGCAATGAGCCAAGATTGCACCCCTGCACTCCAGCATGGACGACAGAGCTAGACTCTGTCTGGGGGGGAAAAAAAAAGAAAGAAAGAAAAAGAAATAGGACATGAAGGCCAGGCATGGTGGCTCATACCTGTAAGAAGTTCAAGACCAGCCTGAGCCACGTGGCAAGACCCCGCCTCTACCCTCTCATCGTCGAAGAAAAATAAGAAGTAGGACATGCAGAAATGACATTGGGCCCCGGATAAAGCTGAGAGTTAGTTAGGTTGGGGTAGTGTTTCAGGTAGGCTAGGGCAGGCTCCCCGAACTTTTTACATGGGGCCAGTTCACTGTCCCTCAGACCGTTGGAGGGCCGCCACATGCTGCGCTCCTCTCACTGACCACCAGTGAAAGAGGTGCCCCTTCCTGAAGTGCGGCGGGGGGGCTGGAGAAATGGCCTCAGGGGGCCGCATGCGGCCCGCGGACCGACCGTAGTTTGGGGATGCCTGGGCTAGGGAATGCCTCTGAGTCTGACTTGAAAGCTGAGACCTAAGTGATGAGAAGGAAACCACCACCTGGACAGCAAGAAGCCCAGTATTCCTCACACTGGAATAGCACCTGCAGAGGCGCTGCCCGCAGAGGGGGACGTGGAAAGGAGACCTGTATTTGTTTTCTTTTGCCTGCCGTAAAGCGCTACAAATTTAGCAGTGTAAAACAACACTCACTTATTTATTTATTTATTTATTTGAGACGGAGTTTCGCTCTTGTTACCCAGGCTGGAGTGCAATGGCGCGATCTCGGCTCACCGCAACCTCCGCCTCCTGGGTTCAGGCAATTCTCCTGCCTCAGCCTCCTGAGTAGCTGGGATTACAGGCACATGCTACCATGCCCAGCTAATTTTTTGTATTTTTAGTAGAGACGGGGTTTCACCATGTTGACCAGGATGGTCTCGATCTCTCGACCTCGTGATCCACCCGCCTCGGCCTCCCAAAGTGCTGGGATTACAGGCTTGAGCCACCGCGCCCGGCGCTATTTTTGTTTTTTTAAGAGACACGGTCTCTGTTGCCTATGCTGGAGTGCAGTGGTGCAGTCATAGCTCGCTGCAGCCTCAAATTCCAGCCTCTCTTAAGTCATCCTACTTTCAGCCTTCCAAAGTGCTGGGATTACAGACTTGAGCCGTTGCCGCTGGTTCACAGCCCTCATTTATTAGCTCAAAGTTTTGTAGATTAGAAGTCCAAGCAAGCTCTGCTGGGTATTCTGAGGATCTCAGGAGGTCACAATTAAAGTGTCGGCCAGCCTGGGTTTTTATTTGGCAGTAATAGGGAGAGTCTCCTCCCAGACACCCTCATGTTGGCAGAATTCATTTTCATGTGGTGAAGGTCCAAGATCCTAATTTCTTTGCTGGGTGTCAGCCAGAAGTCATTCTCAGCTTCTAGAAGCCACTCAAATTTCTTGGCTTTTAGTCTTCTCCAGCTTCAAAACCAACAATAGGGCTTTGACTCTCTCTTAACTTCACATTCTGACTCTTGTTTTTTAAAAAGACAGCTTTATTGAACTATAATTCACATACCATACAGTTCTTCCTTTTAGAGCACACAATTAAGTGACAGCCATTACCACAGCCAACTTTAGAGTATTTCCATCATCTCATAAAGAAACCCATGTGCGTTCTCTATCCCCTTTATTCCCATTCTCTCCTCTCTCACTGCTAAGTGACCACCAGTCTATTGTCTGTCTCTCTAGATTTCCCTGGCATGGATGTTCAGATGAATGGAATCATATAGTGTGTAGTCTTCTGTAACTGGCTTCTCTCACTTAGCATGTTTTCAAGGTTCACCATGTTGTAGCATATATCAGTACTTCATTCCTTTTTATTACCAAATATTCCATTTTATGGATATGCCACATTTTGTTCATTAATTCATCAGTTGATAGACATTTGGGTTGTTTCTACTCTTGGATTGTTGTGGATGATGCTGATATAAACATTCATGTACAAGTTTCTCTGTGGACATATGTTTTTATTTCTTTTAGTCTAGGAGTGAAATTGCTGGGTTCTATGGTAATACTGTTTAATCATTTGAGAAACTACCAGACTTCTCCACAATGGCTGTACCATTTTACATTCCTACAAGCCGTGTATGAGGGTTCCAGTTTCCCCACATCCTTCCCAACACTTACTATTTCTGACTGTTCGGTTCACGTCTTCCTACTGGATGTGAAGTGGCATCTCTTTGTGGTTTTGTTTTGCATTTCCTTGATGACTGATGATGTGGAAAATCTTTTCACATACTCACGACTGTTTGCATATCTTTCTGGAGAAATTTCCAGATCTTTTACCCATTTAAAAAGTTGTTATTTTTATTATTGAGTTAAAAGAATTCTTCTTATATTCTGGATACAAGTTCCTTATTACATAAATGACTTGTAAATATTTTCTCTCATTCTGTGGGTTCTATTTTCACTTGATAAGGTCCTCTGAAGCGCAAACATTAAAATGTTGGTGGAGTACAATTCCTCTGTCTTTTGTTGCTTTTGGTGCCATATCTAAAAATCCTTTGTCAGATCCAGTATCATGAAAATTTTACCTCTGTGTTTTCTTCTCAGAGCTTTAGCTTTAGCTTTTATATGTAGGTCTTTGATTCATTCTAAGTTAATTTTTATATATGGTATGAGATAAGCATCTAACATCATTCTTTTGCATTTGGCTATCCAGTTTTCCCAGGACTACTTGTTGAAAAGCTCTTTTTTCTCAATTGAATGGTCTTGGTACTTCTGTGGAAAATCAGTTGACCATAGACATGTGGGTTTATTTCTGGACTCTGAATTCTATTCCGTTGATTTATGTGACTGTCTTTGTGCCAGTACGACACTGTAGTAATTACCATGGCTTTGTACTAAGTTTTGAAATCAGGAAATTAAGTTTTCTTACATTCTTTTTCAAGATTGTTTTGGTTATTCTGGGTCCTTATTCTCTTCTGCATTTTAGGGTTCATGTGCTTTTATTGGGTCTATCTAGATAATCTCTTTATTTTCACGATTAGTAAACTTTATATCTGCAAAGTCTTTTTTTGCAGTGTAAGGTAGCCTAATAACAGGTGTAGCACTGGAGTGTGAAGGTCGTGGGGGCACAGGTCCTGTGATGCTTCATTTGGTGAAAAGGTGGAGGAATATATGAGCAGAGAAGTTGGAGAGGGAAATAGGAAAGGGAGTTGCAGAAATAATACATAGTTTGCCTAAAGTCACACTTTAGTACATGGCAGAGCTGGGGTTTAAGTACAGATTTGACTGATCTCTGTGATTTCATGGTCCATACCAAAGCAGTCTTCTTAGACTTACTGCTATTGTTATTATTTCTGTCTAGTACATACAGAGCTTTTGATGTATGACAAGTAATTCACAAAGCACTCCTTTATGTTTTTCTAGCTCTTAAAGAGCACCTGTGCAAGACTTTTGGCATAGATAATAGGCTCTACTGGAACCAGCTTAAGAAAAAAAGAAAAAAACAGTTAAGGGACCAGCGGGCAAAGCACTGCTTCTACAAAAAAAATAATAATAATGGAAAAATTAATCAGGCATGGTGGCTGAGTGGTGGGAGTGTTGCTTGAGCTCAGGAAGTCAGGTCTACAGTGAGCCATGATCACACCACTGCACTTCAGCCTGGATGACAGACCCTGTCTCCAAAAAAAAAAAAAAAAAAGTGCTTAGTGATGTCTTTGCCACTTACTATTTTTTTTTTTTAATGGAATAAGTCATGATTTCTTAATATTAGTATCTTCATCTGTTACAATAGGACATAGTAGATGGTCTTTAAAGTTTCTGCAGCTTAACATTCTAGACTCTATTCTTCTTTTTTTCTACTTCTTATTTTCTTCCTTTCTACCTCAGCCTCATATGCTATTTATAAATGGCTGGTGTCTTAGATCTAAATCCTGACTTTGGAGGGCTTTAACCTTGTAGAGGAGGTAAACAGTAAACTTGAGAGTTCTTTCTAATTAGATTTCCCTCGCCCTGCCAAGTCTCATTAAATAACTCTTATAGCTCTGAGGTGGATTACCATCTGTCTTCTTTCCATTCCCACTGTGTTACCTCTTATTTATTTATTTATTTTTGAGACAGGATTTCACTCTGTTGCTCAGGCTGGCGTGCAGGGGTGCGATCTCAGCTCACTGCGCCTCTGCCTCCTGGTTCCAAGTAATTCTCATGCCTCAGCCTCCTGAGTAGCTGGGATGATGGGCAAGCACAACTATGCCTTGCTACCCACTGTGTTACCTCTAGTCCTCTGGTTGTAGCTCTTCGTTAGTATCCGTGTATTCTGTCCTGTACTTCTCTCTGATCCAACCTAGAAATTGCCTCTCAAGTTGTTTTGTTTTTGTTTTGAAGATGGTGTCTCTCTGTTGCCCAGGCTGGAATCCAGTGGTGTGATCCTGGCTTACTGCAACCTCCATCTCCCAGGTCCAAGCAATTCTTGTATCTCAGCTTCCCGAGTAGCTGAGATTACTGGTGTCTGCCACCACGCCCAGCTAATTTTTGTATTTTCGGTAGAGACAGGGTTTTGCTATGTTGGCCAGGCTGATCTCGAATTCCTGACCTCAGGTGATCCACTCACCTTGGCCTCCCAAAGTGCTGGGATTACAGGTGTGAGCCACCACTCCTGGCTGAGGTGTTTTGTTTTTTGTTTGTTTGTTTGTTTGTTTGTTTTTTAATAGAGTAAAATTGATTTGGGAGGATTATAATGTTCTGTGAATTTTAAATTTTTAATAGATTTATGTAAACACCTCCACAATCAGAATACGGAACAGTTTCATCACCACAAAAAACTTTCTTGTACTAATTCCTTATAGTCATATCATTCCCTACCCCTAGTTTCTAAATGGAACCATACAGTATGTAAACTTTTAAGATTGGCTGCTATGGTCTGAATCTTTGTGTCTCCCCCAAATTCATATGTTGAAATTCTAAACTGCAAGGTGATGCTAGTAGGAGGTGGAGCCTTTGGGAGGTGATTAGTTCATGAAAGTGGAGCCCTCATAATTGACATCAGAGCCCTTATAATAGACTGCAGAGAGCTAGTCAGTCTCCCCCTCCCACCACATGAGGACACAGGGAGAAGGTACCTTCAGTGAACCACTAGACACTAACATCTGTTGACTTTTTGATCTTTAACTTGCCAGCCTCCTGAACTGTGAGAAATAAATTTCTGTTTTTTATAACCTACCCAGTTTATGGTATTTTGTTACTGCAGCCAGAAGGAACTAAGATGGTGACTTCTTTCAGCATCAAGCTTTTGAGATTCATCAACATTGTTGAGTGTACTAATACCCGTTGTTGTCATTGTTTTCCCGGGTGGCATTCTGTTGTATGGATGTACCATAGTTTATTTGTTCACCCATTGAAGGATATTTTAGTTGTCATTTTTTGTCATCACAAATAATGCTACTATAACTGTTTATGTACAGAATTTTGAGTAAATAGCAGTTTTTATTTCACTAGAGGAAATACCCAGGAGAGGGATTGCATGGTTGGATGGTCATTATATGTATATATTTTTAAGAAACTATAAAACTCTTTTCTGTAGTGTCTGTACTATTTTGCATTCCACTAGGAATGTATGAGGTTTGTAGTTGCTCTGCATCCCTGCTACCCCTTGGTATTGTCAGTATTTATTTTTTTTCTGAGGTGGAGTCTCAATCTTGTCACCCAGGCTGGAGTGCAGTGGTGAGCTCTTGGCATGCTGTAGCTTCCGCCTCCCAGTATCAAATGATCCTCCCACCCCAGCCTACTGAGTAGCCCAGGCTGTGTCACTGTTTTTTATTTTAGTAATTCTAATAGGTTTGAGTGGTATCTCATGGTTGTTTTAATTTGCATTTCTCTAATGACTGAACAGCGTTCAACCAACTATTCATGTGCTTATTTGCCACCATGTCAGTAACTGCAAGGGACCCAAGTTATAAGTCTTCCCTATTTAAAGGTACCAAATTAGTCACCATAGTTTCATGGATATTGGCCCAAGACATGAAATTCCTGGGTTGGAGGCAAAAGTGGAGGACACAGGTCACAGGACATCAGCAGAAGCAGCTTCATGTCCACATGGACTACCTTTGCTGTCAGTTCCCTGTGGGCAATGTCACAAGTAGGAAATCCAAGCTCAGGGAACTCAGATCTCATGAGGGGTGGCAAACAAACATTTCAAACCTTTGATGTAAAGGGAGACATTATGTTTACTCTACTGGACAGTTAACAAACTTGTCTTCTGGTATGGAAGGAGCTATCATCTTTCTCTTGTAAGGATGTCCAGTATACAAACATCCTTGACTGGGCGATATGTAGCAAAGGCCTCTTATGGAAATGTGGGACACCAGTGTCTATGTCTTCTTTAGTAAAGTACCTGTTCAGGTTTTTTGCCCATTTTTAAATTGGGTGGTTTGTTTTCTTACAACTGAATTTTGAGAGTGCTTTATACATTCTGGACATGTGAATTCTTTGCCAAATATGTGATTTGCAATATTTTCTCCCGTTCTATAGCTTGTCTTCATTTTATGAAGTTATTCCCAGAGCAAAAATTTTTTGTTTAGTTGCCAAGTTTGGGATACATACAGGTTCTGTGGGCTGTGACTTTAATGTCAGTTCATTGTTCAGAGCTTTTGGAGTGCTGTTACATGCATGTGCTGATCTGAGACCTGCAGAGTGGTCTCTCCCTTAGTTCCAATTTAAAAACCTTTGGTACTGAATAGCATCAAATCTATACATATGCAGGCTAGGGGCAAGTGTAGATAATGCTTTGTTGAGTTCTCCTCAGCAATTTTTCCCATACTTTTTGTTCCCTAGGAGTTCATACTTTCTTTCTTTTGTCCAGAAAACTGGATTTAGTTACCCCACTCTGCCATGTCCTTCCACCACTGCATGCACATTAGAGGCCAAAGATAGAGAGTGGGGAAAATGAACACTTCCTGCCTCAGAGTTTGGCTCCTGTAGTCTCTCATTTCAGGCATAGCTGCAGACAAAGCACATGATTACAGGGCACTGTGGCTCAAGAGAAGGGGGAGATGGTAAATGGGGGGATCCGCATATTCTCTCTGACTGTTAGGAGTTCCCTTTCTCATGCCTGGAGCCCAAACTGGAGGAGCTTTCTCTGTGCTGTGGGGTCCACTTCCAGGTTGGCCCGGTGGTACTAGATGGGAGAAAGTGGTAATCTCTTAGACAGCTGGGTGATACTTTGAATTCTGGTCTTCCCCACTTCTCCGTTTTGCTTTTCAAAATCCTCAAAAGTAGTTCACAGTGCATTCTGTCCAGGATCTGTGAGGTCTCTCTCCCCAGCAACTGCAGTCACTGTGCTCAGTTTTTCTTTGTTTTCATTTATGCCTGACTTCCTTCTAAGGGTTACCCCTGTGTCTGCATGCGTTAATGTTCAGCCAGAGATTGTTTGTTCAGACAAAGATTCAGATTGGGCTAAACATCTCAGTCTTTAGTTAAGCTTCCACTCTGATCAACAGATCCCGTGCCTACACAGAGGAGACACGGGAGAACCCTGCAAAAGTAAGAGCAGGGTTAGAGGGGAGGGCTTGAGATTTGAGTGCATTCCTTGGCCCAGACATAGATGCATCACAGAAAGTGGAAGTTTTCTCCATCTTTACAGTTGCTTTTGCAGAATAGGATTTATTTTCCTCCTCACTTGGTCATGCTAGAAGACAGAACTCTACATCTCAAGTTGTATGTCTTAAGACAGAGATCGGCCGGGCGCGGTGGCTCACGCCTGTAATCCCAGCACTTTGGGAGGCCGAGGCAGGCGGATCACAAGGTCAAGAGATCGAGACCATCCTGGTCAACATGGTGAAACCCCGTCTCTACTAAAAATGCAAAAAGTTAGCTGGGCATGGTGGCGCGTGCCTGTAATCCCAGCTACTCGGGAGGCTGAGGCAGGAGAATTGCCTGAACCCAGGAGGCGGAGGTTGCGGTGAGCCGAGATCGCGCCATTGCACTCCAGCCTGGGTAACAAGAGCGAAACTCCGTCTCAAAAAAAAAAAAAAAAAAAAAAAAAAGATACTATTTCAATTTTTTCTCTTCTCTATTCTCTTTTTCTCTTCTTTTCTTTCTAGACAAGGCCTCACTCTGTCACCCAGGCTGGTGTGCAGTGGTGTGATCATAGCTCGCTGCAGCCTCCAACTCCTGGGCTCAAGCAGTCCTCTTATCTCAGCCCCCCGAGTAGCTGGGACTACAGGCATATACCATCACACCCCACTAATTTAGTTTTGAGTTTTGGGGTTTTTTTTTTGAGACAGAGTCTTGCTCTGCTGCCAGGCTGGAATGCAGGGGCGTAATCTCAGCTCACTGCAACCTCCGCCTCCCGGGTTCAGGTTGATTCCCCTGCCTAAGCCTCCCGAGTAGCTGAGACTACAGGCATGTACCACTATGACTGGGTAATTTTTTGTGTTTTAGTAGAGATGGGGGTTTCTTCATTTTGGCAAGGATGGTCTTGATCTCCTGACCTTGTGATTCACCCACCTTGGTCTTCCAAGGTGCTGGGATTACAGGAGTGAGCCACCGTGTCCAGTCACACCCAGCTAGTTTTTGTAACTTTTGTACAGATGGGGTCTTGCTGTGTTGCCCAGGCTGGTCCCGAACTCCTAGGCTCAAGTGATCCTCCTACGTTGGCCTCCCAAAGTACTGGGATTAGAGGCATGAGCCGATATCCCCAGCCAGGTTTTTTTTTATAGTAGCCATCCTAACAGGTGTGAAGTGATATCTCATTGTGGATTTTATTTGCATTTCCCTGATGATTGGTGATGTTGAGCATTTTTTCACATTTGTTGACTGTTCATATTTTCTTTGGAAAATTGATGATTGATGTCGTTTTCCCATTAGTTAGTCAGATTGTTTGTTGTTGTTGTTGTTGTTACTGAGTTGTAGGAGTTCCTTCGTATTCTGGATATTAACCCCTTGTTGGATAAGTCGTTTGCAGATGTGTTCTCCCATTCTGTGTTGTTCCTTTTTACTCTTTCAGTTGGCTATTGTGTTGTGCAGACATTTTAAAGTTTGATGTAATGTATTTGTTTGATTTTGCTTTTTTTGCCTATGCTTTTGGTATCATATCCAAGATGTCACTGCAACATCAAGTGTCAGGAAGCTTTTCCCCTAAGTTTTCTTCTAGGAGTTTTCTAGTTTCCAGCCTTTACATTTAGGTCTTTAATTCAATGTTAGCCCCCCTTTTTTTTTTTTTTTGAGACGGAGTTTCGCTCTTGTTACCCAGGCTGGAGTGCAATGGCGCGATCTCGGCTCACCGCAACCTCCGCCTCCTGGGTTCAGGCAATTCTCCTGCCTCAGCCTCCTGAGTGGCTGGGATTACAGGCACGCGCCACCATGCCCAGCTAATGTTTTGTATTTTTGGTAGAGACGGGGTTTCACCATGTTGACCAGGGTGGTCTCGATCTCTTGACCTCGTGATCCACCCGCCTCGGCCTCTCAAAGTGCGCACAGCTGTTAGCCCTTTTTTTAATGGTTTCTTTGTATTTTGGGCAGAGAGTAAGTGTTTCTTTAATATGTCTGTGTCAGGAATTTACTGTATTTAACTTTTCTTTTTCTTTCTTTTTTTCTCCCCCCTTTCCCTCCATCCCTCCTTCATTTCCTCCTTCCCTCTCTTACAGCTTGAAAATAATGGAATCACTCACTTTTTGTTCATAATTGCTAAGATTTTAGTTAGTTGAATGATAATTCATTTTCAACATCACTTTCTTGTTTGTTTGTTGGTTAGCAGGAAGAAGATGAGCCTTAAGTCTGAACGCCGAGGAATTCACGTGGATCAATCAGAGCTCCTGTGCAAGAAAGGATGTGGTTACTACGGCAACCCTGCCTGGCAGGGTTTCTGCTCCAAGTGCTGGAGGGAAGAGTACCACAAAGCCAGGCAGAAGCAGATTCAGGAGGACTGGGAGCTGGCGGAGCGGTAAAAGAACTTAACTAGAGGAGTTTGAACAGGGACATGACTGGAGGCATAGTCCTGTCACCATCTAAATACACTTTTTCTCTTCTGCTTTGAGCTATTAGCAAATCAGTTTAATATTAAAGAATAGGATTTTTTTCCCCTCTTCTTCTCAGTCAACATTTAATGAACAGCTTTCAGTAGTTTCTTCATTTTGTGTTTGTCTTAACTTCCGATTATTTTCTTTGGGTTGTATTAGTCTTAGTTCTCAAATTTAGACAGTAAGCTCCTTGGAGTGGAAGAATGGGAATAGGCATATTTCATGGTGAAGATTAAATGAGCTAATAAATGTGATATACCCAGCCAGGGCTTGCAAATGACACTCATCAAGCATTATTTCCCTTATTCTTTTAATAAAATATATGCAGCATGGCATCTAGGTCAGTGATAAAATACAGTAGTAGAAATCTGTTGACTGGTACACATCACATAGTCCTCCCATTATAGAAATTTAACTTTTCCTTTAAAATGAGGTTAGTCAAAGGCAGTTTGTATTATCTGGAAATGCAGTGATGTTAAAAATTAAACAATGGGCCAGGTGCAGTGGCTCACGCCTGTAATCCTAGCATTTTGGGAGGCTGAGGTGGGAGGATCACCTGAGGTCAGGAGTTCGAGACCAGCCTGACCAACATGGTGAAATCCCATCTCTACTAAAAGTATTTAAAAAATCAGCCAGGTATGGTGGTGCGTGCTCATAATCCCAACTACTTGTGAGGCTGAGGCAGGAGAATTGCTTGAACCCAAGAATCGGAGGTTGCAGTGAGCCGAGATCGTGCCACTGCACTCAGCCTGGGTGACAGAGTGAGGGTCTTGTCTCAAAAATAAATAAATAAATAAATGATGAGATGGCTAGTTAGCATAGAAACTAATAAAATGCCATGAATAATGTTAATTCTTTGCCAGAGCATTCTAGAAATTCTAAAACTGCGTCAACAGAAGAAAGTCAAATGGAACTCTGCCAACTCTTCTTGCGTCAACAGAAGAAAGTCAAATGGAACTCTGCCAACTCTTCTTGCTAGTGTTTCCTTTTTTTCCCCCATCCAGTCAGCCAGTATTTATTGAGTGACTACTTTGTTGGCATCTGTGGTGAACTCAGAGAATTAGAAATCACACATTGCTTTCAGTGACTGTGGTCAAAAAGAGAAAATTTTAGCCCAGAACATTAATGATCTCCTCAGGTTTTCCACTGCATACCTCATACTGTCAGTAGCAGATTCTGTTTGAGAAACAGAGTAGGGGCCACTAGGCATGAACTCCCTCAGCTTCCTCCCCTCACTGTATAAAAATGTACTAATGTTTTTATAGTAACTTCTCATCTGTCCCAGAGAAAGATGTGTCTCTCTTCCACCCTCAGACTTAGCACCTCCACCTGTGATTTTTGTTTCTATTTCTTATTGCTTTTAATTGTGACCCTGCTAAATCACATGGAAAACTTGTAAAAGCAGTGATTGCTGTACCTCAACCTCAGAGTCTCTGATTTTAGTCACTTCGGAGTAAGACTAGAGAATCTGCATTTTTAATAAGTTGGCTGGTGATGCTGCTGCTGCTGTCTAGGGAATCACACTTGGAGAACCACTGTCTTACAGATAGTGCTTGAGGTTTTTTTTTTATTTTTTTATTTTTTTGAGATGGAGTCTTGCTCTGTTGCCAGGCGGAGTGCAGTGGCACGATCTCGGCTCACTGCAACCTCTGTCTCCTGGGTTCAAGCGATTCCCCTGCCTCAGCCTCCTGAGTAGCTGGCACTACGGGTGCGCACCACCACACTCGGCTAATTTTTTGTATTTTAGTAGAGACGGGGTTTGACCATGGCCAGGATAGTCTAGATCTCCTGACCTCATGATTCGCCCACCTCAGCCTTGCAAAGTGCTGGGATTACAGGTGTGAGCCACCGTGCCCAGCCAAGTTTTGTTTGTTTTTGAGACAGGGTCTTGCTCTGTCACCCAGGCTGGAGTGCAGTGATGCAGTATAGACTCACTGCAACCTCTGCTTCCTGGGCTCAAGTGATCCTCCTGCTTCAGCCTCCCAAGTAGCTAGGACTACAGGAGCATGTCACTACTTCTGGCTAATTTTTGTATTTTACATAGAGACAGGGTTTCACCATATTGCCCAGGCCGGTCTCAAACTCCTGAGCTCAATTGATCTGGACACCTTGGCCTCCCAAAGTGCTGGGATTACAGGTATGAGCCACCACACCTGGTCTGTGTTTGGGAATTATTACAGATGGTTCATATACAGCTAATCCAAAGCTAACTTTATTGCTTTTATTTATTATTCTCCCCATTCTGAACATTTTCTCTTAACCCTTCTCCTGAGTCAATTAATGACATTGCTATTTACCAAGTTAGCTAACAAAAACTTGGTTTCATTCTTGATTTCTCTTTCACCTCCCTTGCTACCTACAACTTGACCAAGTGCAATTTGTTACAACTCAGAAAAGGCTTTTGCATTTTACCTTTTCTACTCCTATTTTCCAGGTACTTATTTTCTTTTACTTAAACCTTTATAATATACTCTTGCTTCTTGTCCCTGCCTCTAATTTCTCTACCTTTCAAGTTGCTCACACAGCTATCCATATTATCTTTCTAAAGCATAGATCTGACAATGAGAACTTCTTGGATATGGATTTACAGTCTTTATTGCTTCCCCACCACATGATGAAATCCAGAAGAGTGGGCTTAGCAATCACCAAGATTCCTTACCCTCTGGTGGCTTCCTGTATATCCAGCATCACATATTCATTACACCCCCAGTGCTATGGCTACATTCAGCTTGTTGTGAAGCAAACCACAGGGCTTGCACATTTGTATTTCCTTCTTCCTGGAATGTCCTTTCATTTAGAATCCTATTTATCCTTGTTAGTTGCACCTACAGTCCCAATGACTTGGGATGCTGAAGCATGAGAATTGCTTGAACTTGGGAGGCAGAAGTTGCAGTGAGCTGAGATTGTGCCATTGCACTATAGCCTGAGTGATGGAGTGACACTCCGTCTCCAGAAAAAAAAAAAAGGATCCTATTCATCCTTTAAGACCCTGCCTAAACATCACTGTTGTAAAGCCTTTTCAGAGTCTTCCAGCAGATTGAGTTCTTCCCTGTGTTCTCATAGCACTGAGTTTTTACTCTCTGCTGTAGCAGCTGTCCTATTATGTAGCAGTTGTTTACTTACCTTTTCCTCTGTTCAAACCTTGAGCTTGTTAGGGAAAAGGACTAGACCTGATTTCTTCCATGTAACCCTATAGCAGTTGTTGAATGACCATGAGAAGGTCTGGTTTGAAATCTGCAGTGTGTCAAAGGCAGTCCATCCCATCCAGAAGCTATCTGAGAATTCAGACTGATTTGGTATATTTGGTCTCCAGTTTTGAAATCTTTAGATCCTCCTGAATTAATGGAGTAATAACCTTCAGATACAGAGAAACCTTGGAGAATATCTAGATCATTCGAATCCTCTCTTGAATTGCAGACTCCAACGGGAGGAGGAAGAGGCCTTTGCCAGCAGTCAGAGCAGCCAAGGAGCCCAATCCCTCACGTTCTCCAAGTTTGAAGAAAAGAAAACCAACGAGAAGACCCGCAAGGTTACCACAGTGAAGAAATTCTTCAGTGCGTCTTCCAGGGCTGGATCAAAGAAGGGTAATGTTGTGATACTCGTTTTTTTCTTGTTTTCCTGAGTTAGACACAGAGTAGATCCACTATGCTCATAGTCTCAGCTTTGTAATTTCTGTCAGTTTTCTGAGAGCATTTGCTCAGATTTGAGACTGAAATTGGGTTTGAGGGTCAGACAGTATATGAAACCAATTATCTCTTTGATTGAAAGACATTGTGTTTTAGAAGAATTTGTTTACTCCATAGGAAGAATAAAGAGAATTGAAATAGGTAGATTTGTTGATGAAATTCATCCCCATCCAAATGACTGTCCGTTTGGCTGTTTTGTTTTTGTGTGCCCTTTTTTTTGGATCCTGGTTTGTTCTGTTGTATAATATCCTCACTGTACATAGCTTGTCAGAAATGGTGATTTCTAGGCTTGAAGGCCATCTGAGAGAGAGATTTTTTTTGTCTGAGAGCTTATTTGAAAGACAACTTGTATCTTGAGGAAGTGTATTGAGAACATACAAGAAAAGGCCCACGTTGAGCTCTTGGGGGAACAAAAGTAACCCATAGTAGCTATTTTCTGGTGCATGGAGTTGTACGTAGATGATCATATTCACCTTGCTTCTTAAAATGCCATATAAGCAGCAAGAGGATTGTCACTTAAGTTACAGTTTTTCTACCAGTGTGAGCAGAGAAGCCAGTTGAAGTGGCCCAGCATGAAGCAAAAGAGTCTCTGTTGTAAGGCCTAAGTCTCTGAAAATTTATGTTGGTAGTCAGAGTTACGTAGTCAATGTGAACTTGTCAGGGAGACTGGGAACCAGTCCTGATGCTGTCAGAAGACCCGTTCTCTGAGCCTCTCTCTTGCTTCCCAGTTCCTACCCTGGGGTAATTGTGATGAGGTCTTCTCCCCTGAAGGCAGGGGAATGAATCATAAGACAGTATTACTCCTTAAGATCCTTGCCGGCCTTCTAGGTTTTGTGACTTTTGCTGTTTCTTTTGTTTTATTAAAAGGAGATACTGCTTATAACCAAAAACACACTTCTCTTTAAGAAATGGATAGCAGGCCTGATGTGGTGGCTCACACCTATAATCTTAGAGGCCAAGACAGATGGATCACCTGAGCTCAGAAGTTTGAGACCAGCCTGGGCAACATGGTGAAACCTCGTCTCTACAAAAAATACAAAAATTACTTGGGCACAGTGGTATGTGCCTGTAGTTTCAGCTACTCAGGAGGCTGAGGCAGGAGAATGACTTAAACCCAGGAGGCGGAGGTTGCATGAGCCAAAATCATGCCATTGCACTCCAGCCTGGTGACAGTAAGACCCTGTCTCAAAAAAAAAAAAGAAAAGAAAAAAAACTAATTAACTCCGGCTGGGCATGGTGGCTCACACCTGTAATCCAAGCACTTTGGAGGCCAACGTGGGCGGATCACCTGAGGTCGGGAGATAAAGACCAGCCTGACCAACATGGTGAAACCCCGTCTTTATTTAAAAGAAGAAAAGTAGGCCGGGCGTGGTGGCTCAAGCCTGTAATCCCAGCACTTTGGGAGGCCGAGGCGGGTGGATCACGAGGTCAAGAGATCGAGACCATCCTGGTCAACATGGTGGAACCCCGTCTCTACTAAAAATACAAAAAATATTAGCTGGGCATGGTGGCGTGTGCCTGTAATCCCAGCTACTCAGGAGGCTGAGGCAGGAGAATTGCCTGAACCCAGGAGGCGGAGGTTGCGGTGAGCCGAGATCGCGCCATTGCACTTCAGCCTGGGTAACGACAGTGAAACTCCGTCTCAAAAAAAAAAAAAAAAAAAAAAAAGATTACTTAAAGGTAATCAATTGATTATCTTTCGTATGACAAATTTGAAGTTGTTTCTTGGTTGGCTGCCAGTTGTAGCAATTTGTCTCTACTAAAAAGCAGAAAAAAATTAGTACTTGCCAGAGATTAAGTAAGAATGTATTGGGCTCATGATTTATTTATTAGGAGGTAGAATAGCTGGGTGATTAGCAAGGTGACTTTAGAGTCACTCCTGGTTTGAGTCCTAGCTTTGTCATTTACCAGCTATGTGACCCTGGGCAGACTAACCTCTCTGAGTCCTGTCCACACCGAGGGACAGTAATACCTATCAGAGACATGTGATGAGGATTCAACGAGTTGACGTATGTAAAGAGCTTAGCACAATGCCAGACGTACACGGTACATTTCCAGTAAGTGTTAGCGCTTTTAAAATGCAAGTTCTTCTTCGGATAGAATAATCTTGCAGGAGCTCAAAGACGTTTATTATGATCATTCATTCCTATTTAGCTTAACGTCTGTTTCCTGCTTTGGGAAAGTTTCATTACCCATATGAATTTATGATGATATGTAGTGGAATTACAAGTATTTATGATAACAGATGAAATAGCAAAAAAAATTACAAAATTATCAGCTCTAATAGCCGGGTTTCCAGATGACAACATGGAAGTCTATAAAGGTTAACTAATTTACCCAAGGTCGTACAATGAGTTTGTGTATGATAACTCAGGTCACCTAACTCCTGGTTCAGTATTTTTCTATTATATCTCTTTATCAAATGTGTATACTTAAGGAACCCAGGTTATTAATATATATAATATTCAATATATATATGAAATTAAGTTTCTGTTACATAATTGTCATTTATATTCTCTGACTAAGTACATAATTGTCATTTATATTCTCTGACTCGCCTTGGTGATTTTAAAAACCTGTGTCCTAAAAGCCTTTGTACAGTGTACATTATACTATGGAAAGAAGATTTACAATTTAGTGCAGAGTCTACACTTTAAAAAGAAACAATTCTGGAGCCAGGTGCAGTGGCTTGTATCTACATATCATCCCAGCTACTTGGAAGACTAAGGTAGGAGGATTACGTAATCCCGGGAGTTAGTGACTGTGGTGAGCTGTGGTTGTGCCACTGCACTCCAGCCTGGACAGCAGAGCAGAGTGAGATACCATCTCTGAAATAATGTATTGATTAAAAAAAGAAACAATCCAAGTGACTTTTATTTTAAAGATATGTATGCAAAATGGTTTTTACCTCTGTTCTTTTCCCCTCACCCCCTTGTCTTTTTGAATGATAGCTTTGTACTTTAGGGTTTTTTTGTTCTTTAGTTGTTTTTTGTCTGTAGAAAGCTTTTGGGGATAAACACCTTAAAGTATTTCATAAAAGGATGTTAGAAAAGAATATTCCATTCTATCTTGTTTCACATATCACTTGATGTAAGTTAGCCAGGTAAATTTCCCATTTCACACTGATCATTTTTTTGGCCACTGTGTGTGGATAAGGTTACCCTAAGTGCAGTTTTAATGTATTGGGTCTAGACTAGAAACAGACTTTTCTATTCTGTATTCTTTATCTTCTTTAGTACATGATGTTCTTGGTATTTTACTTGTTTCTATTAGTAGCGTAAAGGAAAGCTTTTACGCCAAACGTAGCAGCTTGGTAGCAGACAAAATACAAATAACTTTCTAAGGAATTTGAAGAATATGTTCACATTCTTTTAGAGTTGGATACCCCTTCAGAGAAAGTATTGGAATATCTTGGCAGTAAAGACTCAGTTAAAGTGTTTTAGTCTCCACAGTAAGGGTGACTGAGCTACATAGAGGTATAGTGGCTGGCCAAGCTGAAATACTTGATTATACATTCCAAAATGCCCTTTTCTTTTAGAACTCCTCTAATCTTGTCATCCCAGGTAGAATCTTGTGTACCTCTTTCACAAACAGATCTGAAGGCAGCGATCCTACAAAGAAGCTTTTTTCTTTTTTAGCGTTAAATACCAATGCCACCCATACCTTAGATTCTAAATAGTGTTCATTAAAGTGAACCAGGATTTCTTGGAGAAATGACTAATTCTGGGACTGGAGCAGGGAAAAAATGGTCCCCTTTAATATTTTGAGGACATATCAGAGAATCCAGAAGCCAGCTTGGAGGGATTTCCACTGGCCAAGTCTGGGATAATTTGAGTGTCAAAATAAATAAGGACAATAAGGCTGGGTGCAGTGGCTGACTCTTGTAATCCCAGGATTTTGGGAGGATGAGGCATGTGTTATCACCTGAGGTTGGGAGTTGGAGACTAGCCTGGCCAACATGGCTAAACTCTGTCTCCACTAAAAATGCAAAATTAGTCTGGTATGGAGGTATACACCTGTAATCCCAGCTACTCCGACGCTGTGTCAGAAGAAGCGCTTGACCCTGGGAGACGGAGGTTGCAGTGAGTTGAGATCGTGCCACTGCACTCTGGCCTGGGCAACAAGAGTGAAACTCCATCTCAAAAAAAAAAAAACAAAAAACAAACAAACAAACAAAATGAGGGAGAGAGGTTGGGGAATGGAAGGCTTGCTAATCATGGTCTACTTGCTATAAGTGAAATATTAGCGTTTTTCTGTATTAAAAACATAAGGTACATCCAGGTGCCGTGGCGCATGCTTGTAATTCCAGCACTTTGGAGGCCAGGGCCGGAAGGTTTTTTGATCTCAGGAGTTGAAGACCAGCCTGGGCAATATAGTGAGACTCCCTGTCTCTTAAAAAACAAAAACGAAAAAATTAACCAGTCTAGTGCCTGTAGGGCCAGCTACTCTGGAGGCTGAGGTCAAGGATCATTTGAGCCTGGGAAGTTGAGGCTGCAGTGAGCTGTGATCATGTCACCATACTGCAGTCTGAGTGACAGAGTGAGACTCTGATTCAAAAAAAAAAAAAAAAAACCTGCAAGGTGACTTTAAGTTGAAGAGCAAGCACTTGCCATTTGAGCCCTAGCCAGAACTATAAACTGTGATGTGGGTCAAGTTGTTCTTTTCCGTATTTCCTTCTTCTTCACTTTGATCTTACACACTGAATCCCTTTTGACTGATGAAACATAACTCACCTCCTCCCTGCATACCAAACTCCTGAATTGTGTCTCACTTTACACTCTCTAATCCAACTTGTACCCTCCTTAGTAGGGGTTGATTTTTAGGAATCGTAAGAGAAAAACAACCAAGTGTTGATTTAGTAACTTGTATGTTCATAACTAGTTAATTGAATTCATCCTCATTTACATTTTTAAAGGGGATTTTTTTTTTTCTTTTAAAGCAGAAATGTCTCTTTGGTAAAGTATGTGTGGGAGGGAATCATGTCGTAAGCAAAGCAATAAAGGAAATGAGTAGGTTTTTCCTGTCCTTGACTGGCCTACAGACCTCCAAAGTCAGAGGAATTGGTGTTCTTCTGAAGAGTCTTCAGTCCTCTTTGACTTACTGAGGTAGTTGTAGCATAGTCAACAGCTCAGGCTTTGGATTTAAATGCACAGACCTGGATACAAATTCCAGTCTTTGCTATATAAATGACTGCAACATTATTCAAGTTATTTAACATATTCAAGCCTGAGCTTCCTCAGTTGTAAATATCATGTGTACTACCTGATAGACTTGAGGATTATACAAAGTAGCATTGTAAAAGTACTTAGTGCTGAATAGACATTATCTATATGTAAGTTACTAACATATTATTTTGTCAGATGGAATATGTATTATGTTTTTCTTGGGTTGAGTGTTTTATCAGTGTCAGGTAGGTCAAGTTGGTTGATAGCATTGTTCAAGCATTCTGTCTTTTCTGACTGTAAAAATCACCTCTCCGTCAATTGCTAAGTGAGCAACATTATAATCTCCAAATATTGTGAATTTATTTCTCCTTTAAGTTCTATCAGATTTTGTTTTATGTGTTTTGAAGCTACATGATTACTATAAACATATTTAGGATTGCTGTATCTTCTTGAAGAACTAACCCCTTTTTAATTATGAGATGCACCTCTTTGTTCTTGCTAATATGGTCCATGGTTCTTTTTTCTTTTTCTTTTTTTTTTTTTTGAGGCGGAGTTTTGCTCTTGTTACCCAGGCTGGAGTGCAATGGCGCGATCTCGGCTCACCGCAACCTCCGCCTCCTGGGTTCAGGCAATTCTCCTGCCTCAGCCTCCTGAGTAGCTGGGATTACAGGCACGCGCCACCATGCCCAGCTAATTTTTGTATTTTTAGTAGAGACGGGGTTTCACCATGTTGACCAGGATGGTCTCGATCTCTCGACCTTGTGATCCACCCGCCTCGGCCTCCCAAAGTGCTGGGATTACAGGCTTGAGCCACCGCGCCCGGCTAGAATACAACTTTTTTTTTCTTCTTTTTTTATGCTTTCCCTCTGGGGATACAGAATACATCTTTAACTTACCTATCTTCAAATAGTATTATACCACTTTAAAGAAAAAAAAAATGTAAATTAATAGTGTTATACCACTTTACATATAAGAATCTTAAACAGAATTCTTATATTTCTTCCTCTCACCCTTTGTGTCATTGTTCTGCATGTTACTTGGTGATTCTTTCTCTCATCTTGGGTAATTTCCTCATGTGCATGTGCCGTACTCAGCCACACTCAAGGGAACCCTCTGCAGATACCTGGAGCGTCTGTGTAGCCCTCTCCCCTCTGCAGCTTTTGCATGATACTTTGCCATGCAAATTCTGGTCATATTGGCCTCCCTGAACTCCAAATGCTGTTTCCTCAATTCAGCAAGTTAGCTAGGCTCTGTTTTGAGTTACCTCTCCCAGCAGTGAGCTGGGACTCTGGGACAGACTTGATTTCATTCCCTTCTTTCAAGAGTTAGTCTACTGTTTGCCTGTTGTCCAGTGTCTGAAAACCTTTAGTGTATATATTTGTCTGACCTTTCAATTGTTAAAGATAGTGGGGTAAACCTGATCCCATCAGAGTATTCCATCATTACTAGAAGTGGAATTACCAGACGGAGAAGGATTCAATTCCAAATAATAAAGAAATTTTTCCTAATTATACAGATGTCAGAACAATCTTTGGTTTTAAATTTAGATAAAAAAATATTTTAGAAAAGATGTTGACTTTTTTGTTTTGAATTAGATTGTACCTGATTTATTTATGTAAAAAAAAAAAAAAAAGGGTAGTATATCCAAATGGCTAAAACATAAAAGATACGGTCAGAAGTCTCTTTTCTATTTTGTCTCTCACCCATCTAGTTCCTAAGCACCACTGCTATCCTTCCCCCCGTTTTCAGACAACTTTTTTCTATTAGTTTCTTGTGTATTCTTCTATGCTTTTTTTTTTTTTGAAGCGGAGTTTCACTCTTGTTACCCAGGCTGGAGTGCAATGGCACGATCTCCGCTCACCGCAACCTCCACCTCCTGGGTTCAGGCAATTCTCCTGCC
The DNA here is from genome assembly GCF_048565385.1 of Saimiri boliviensis. Classification (NCBI taxonomy): domain Eukaryota; kingdom Metazoa; phylum Chordata; class Mammalia; order Primates; family Cebidae; genus Saimiri; species Saimiri boliviensis. The sequence goes on along the minus strand of NC_133468.1, from coordinate 40,808,357 downwards.
TCAGCCTCCTGAGTAGCTGGGATTACAGGGACGCGCCACCATGCCCAGCTAATGTTTTGTAGTTTTAGTAGAGATGGGGTTTCACCATGTTTTTTTTTTTTTGTTTTTTTTTTTTATGAGACGGAGTTTCGCTCTTGTTACCCAGGCTGGAGTGCAATGGCGCGATCTCGGCTCACCGCAACCTCCGCCTCCTGGGTTCAGGCAATTCTCCTGCCTCAGCCTCCTGAGTAGCTGGGATTACAGGCACGTGCCACCATGCCCAGCTGATTTTTTGTATTTTTAGTAGAGACGGGGTTTCACCATGTTGACCAGGATGGTCTCGATCTCTTGACCTCGTGATCCACCTGCCTCGGCCTCCCAAAGTGCTGGGATTTCAGGCGTGAGCCACCGCGCCCGGCTGGTTTCACCATGTTGACCAGGATGGTCTCGATCTCTTGACCTTGTGATCCACTCGCCTTGGCCTCCCAAAGTGCTGGGATTACAGGCTTGAGCCACTGCACCCGGCCTCTTCTATGCTTTTATATTTATTTATTAAAAACACCTATCCTTATATCACTACCCCCTGCTTAACATAATACATAGCACAGTGTACATACCTTATTTATTTATTTATTTATTTATTTATTTATTTATTTATTTTAAGAGACAAGTTCTCACTCTGTCACCTAGGCTGGAGTGCAGTGGGACGATCATAGCTCACTGCAGTGTCAAACTCCTGGGCTCAAGTGATCCTCCTGCCTCAGACCCCGTGAAAATAGCCGGCACTGTGGGCACACACCACCATGCTTGGCTAATGTTTTTACTTTTTGTAGAGACAGCATGTCACTATGTTGCTAATTTACTTTTTTTCTTCCAGTACATTTATGAGCGCTTTCCATATTAGTACATAAGAGGGATACTTTTTAATTTTAAAACTCTATGGTATTTTATTTTATGGATTAAAGGATAATTTAATTGGTTCCTCAGTGGTGGCCACTTATTTCCAGTCTTTTGCTATTACAAGTAATGCTAAAATATACATATTTCATTTTGTACATGTAAAATTTCATCAGTATAAAAATTTGGGGAAATACAAATGTTGGGACAGGTCCAGTGGCTCATGCCTGTAATCCCAGCACTTTAAGAGGCCGAGGTGGGCGGATCACCTGAGGTCAGGAGTTCAAGACCAGTCTGACCAATATGGTGAAACCCCGTCTCTACTAAAAATACAAAAATTTGCTGGTTGTGGTGGCACTTGCCTGTAATCGCAGCTACCTGGAGACTGAGGCAGGAGAATCACTTAAACCTGGAAGGTGGAGGTTTCAGTGAGCTGAGATCATGCCGCTCCAGCCTGGGCGAAAGAGCAAGACTCTGTCTCAAAAATAAAATAAAATAAAACATACTTTTTAAAAAAGTATTTTTCTTTTTAGTAAATTATTGGGATATGGGGAACTTAAATTCCTTATAAACATTAAAGAGTATAGTTCAAAATCAGAAGGCTTAGAATGTAATCAGAGACCAAGTGGTAGTTCATACTTTGAAAGCACTTAACTGCCTATTACAACATTCTTATCTCTCTTCTGTAAATGTCCAATTTTCCTTTCAGTACATTTATTTGAAGAGGGGAAAGAATTGTGTGCCCAGCTGATCAGATGGTGTACTGCATGTTTCTCTTTTATCTTCATTGTATGCTTTGTTGTGTTCATCATGCTGTTAGTACCATGGGTGCGTTCTTTCGCTTTGATCTGTATGACTCACTAACTAAATGGTGGGTAAATAATTGTGAGTCTCCACAAAAAGCACATTAACCTTTGCCTTTTTGTCAAGTAAAATGGGATTTGGAAAGGTTGTCTAACATAAGTCATCTAACATTTCAGTGCTTCTGTTGATTTTTATTCTATTTGTTGACTAGTTTTATAAACTCAAGCAGTCTTTGTGAAGGTTGCTCAAAATAGTGGTGCCATTTCAGTGTTCATGATTGAATATATAGATCAAAGCATGATGTATTTTGGCAAAGAAATACTAACAGAACAACATTCATTTCAGTAGGAGTATCGTTTAGGTTATGTAGTTTTGTGTACTCATACTAGATTCTACTTTTAAAACAGATTTAGTTTACTTGAAGGAAAGTTGTCCAACCATTCAAACATAAAATGATTTAAATTCAAGTTTAACTTTGATTAAACATAATTTAAATTAAGTTACGTACTTAAAGTAATTCCATGCATGGATCTTTTATGTAATGAAACTTACTATGTTTAATTTTCCCAGCAGAAATTCAGGAAGCAAAAGCTCCCAGTCCTTCCATAAACCGGCAAACCAGCATTGAAACGGATAGAGTGTCTAAGGAGTTCATAGAATTTCTCAAGACCTTCCACAAGACAGGCCAAGAAATCTATAAACAGACCAAGCTGTTTTTGGAAGGAATGCATTACAAAAGGGTAGGTTGAGAATAACCACTCAGAAACATAAAGTTTTGGTTGTAGGAAAGGTCTTAGAGATAACATAGTGCAACCTTTTCATTTTACACCTGAGAAAATCAAGACGGAGAGATGTTAAATTACTTAACTAAGAAAAGCCTTTGAACCAAACTAAAACCCAGCTCTCAGGCTAGTACTTTTCCACTGCAACTCAGTGGCATTTGAATCAGCTTTGTGTGGAAATTCTGACCTTGAAGCCACTTGAATTATGTGCTTCAGTAACAGGCCTTCTTAACTTGTGACCTTGTAAATAGTGTAAACTGCCATAGTAGACCTTTAACCCTGTGCAGCAATTATTAGCTGTTGGCAATAATTTTAACGGTTGTTGTTTTTGTATTCTGTTTTGTTTTTTGTATTTTAAATTTGAATTTTTCTCATTCAGTTAGAGAAAGGAAAGTTAGAATTTAGACATTGAAAGGAACTTTATTAACTATCAAGTTTCAGTCCCTTTATTTTGTACATGAGGAAGTTGAGAGCCAAAGAGGATAAGTGACCTGTCCAAGGTTACACAGCTAGATTTTGCCAATGTCAGGTAGAACTTGTGACTTCCACACCTGTTTCTTTTACCCTTAATTTCTCTCCCATAATTTCAGTGGCAATAATTCGTAAGACTGCCTGTAAAGGAATTCATTTTGTAAATAGGGATTAATTCTGTTGTAACATTCTGTAACCATTAAGCTCAGAATTAGCTCTAAAAGTTCCTTCTGTGAAGTAAGGAAGTATTAAAAAGAAAAGGGAAATTAGAAAAGCAGCAGAGTGTTTAACTTTAGTTATATTCTAGCTGTGGTCAGAAATCACAGTGGACTGTGTTGAAATAATTTTTAAACACTGAATTATATAATATTAAGCAGTGGACTTGTGTTGAAATAATTTTTAAACACTGAATTCAGTTTGTAAAGGAGAAAAGTTGCTTTCTCACCTTTAGAAGTATGATTAGACTGTGTAAATAAGTAGTTCTCTTTCTTTAGGTATTTTTTTCTCTCTAGAGTAAAATGTTTAGAGTTAAAACAAGTGGGCTGTCATTGATTTTTTTTTTTTTTTTAATTAGGATCCATGATATCCTTATTATGGAAACTAAGTTAGCGTATGTATACTCTAGTATATATAGTATATATGCTGTACAATAATGTGTTTTAGAAAATTGTTCAACTCAGATTTGATGTTTTCTTTTGCTCAGAAGTGTGATGTGTTCTTGCTCTGTAATAATTTAGTAGACTTCCAAATCATCATACTAAAGTAAAGAGGTAATAACTGGTACAAATATCACCATGCATAAGGCATCACTAGTTTATATCAAAGACCTGGATATGGCCTCAGATTCCTCCTGTGTTAAGAGCCACTAAGGGCCGGGCACGGTGGCTCACGCCTGTAATCCCAGCACTTTGGGAGGCCGAGGTGGGTGGATCACGAGGTCAAGAGATCGAGACCATCCTGGTCAACATGGTGAAACCCCGTCTCTACTAAAAATACAGAAACACTAGCTGGGCATGGTGGCACGTGCCTGTGATCCCAGCTACTCAGGAGGCTGAGGCAGGAGAATTGCCTGAACCCAGGAGGCAGAGGTTGCGGTGAGCCGAGATCATGCCATTGCACTCCAGCCTGGGTAACAAGAGTGAAACTCCGTCTCAAAAAAAAAAAGAGCCACTAAGTCACCTATTTTCCATTTCTACACTATGCGTTTCATGGCTAGGTGGCCAAATCCTGTGCATGTGTCTTAGTGTCTACATGAAGTCTGCACATATCTGATATGAAAGAGATGTTTTCTAAACTGAATGTCCTTAGAGAAGCCCTTTTGGCCTTTGGTTGCAACTTATTGTCCTTTCAGATAAATAAATAAACAGTCTTTACGCCTGAACTAACCTTACTAGCTTCACATCACTAATCATATAAATGTCTTGGGGAAGTTCCTCTGAAGTTGTGAAGAATAGATTAGTATAAAATAGCCTTTGTACTCAGTTAATCAAAACTGCTCAAAAACTTTAAATTACTGTTATTCCCACCAACTAAACTTTCTAGATTGTATCCTAAGAGCCTATGCAATATGAAAATTCATTCTTACGTGTTTAAAAATGGTCTAGTCGGCATTGCCATAAGCAGAGAATTGTTCCTACTGCATCCCACCAGTATTCTTCTTTCTAAAATTTCTGAGATCCAGAAGAGTAATCCACTCTTGCCCACATTTTTACCACATCATTTCTATTTTCTCCATTTCTAGTGTATGCCTGTGGTGAGCAAGCAGCCTTTTCAGCGTAGTGTCAAGTCTAGAAAATTAAATCTTTTCCAAACTGCATTAAAATTTTTAAGCCGGCCGGGCGCGGTGGCTCAAGCCTGTAATCCCAGCACTTTGGGAGGCCAAGGCGGGTGGATCACAAGGTCGAGAGATCGAGACCAACCTGGTCAACATGGTGAAACCCCGTCTCTACTAAACATACAAAAAATTAGCTGGGCATGGTGGCGCGTGCCTATAATCCCAGCTACTCAGGAGGCTGAGGCAGGAGAATTGCCTGAACCCAGGAGGCGGAGGTTGCGGTGAGCCGAGATCGCACCATTGCACTCCAGCCTGGGTAACAAGAGCGAAACTCCGTCTCAGAAAAAAAAAAAAAAAAAACAAAACAAATAAAATTTTTAAGCCATTTTATCTTTATCAAGAAACACTTTATCTACACTTAGATGTTTTTTGTTTTTAGAATTTAAATTTCAAGACCTACTTAATTTTCATACCCACTGTAGTACTGCAGGGTGATACTTTGCTATATAATCCATTTCTTTCTTTCTTTCCTTTCCTTCATTTGTTTTTTTGAAGCTGGATGTTGCTATGTCTCCTAGACTGGAGCACAATGGCACAGTCACTGCTCACTGCAGCCTTGAACTCCCAGAGTCAAGTGATCCTCCTGCCTTAGTTTCCTGGGTAGCTGGGACTGTAGGTGCATACCACCATGTCTGGCTGAGTTTTTTATTTTTTGTAGCAATGGGGTTTCCCTGTGTTGCCCAGGCTGGACTTGAACTCCTGAATTCAAGTGATCCTCCGAACTTGGCCTCCCAAAGAGCTAGGATTATAGGTGTGAGCCACTGCACCCAGTGCTGTTCAGCAAATACTATTGTTTGCTAATGTTTTTCTGAAGCTTGTTTATTTTGCTCTTTTTTCTTTTTTACTATTCTTTTTTTTTTTTTTTTTTTTTTTTTTTAAGACGGAGTTTCGCTCTTGTTAACCCAGGCTGGAGTGCAATGGCACGATCTCGGCTCACCGCAACCTCCGCCTCCTGGGTTCAGGCAATTCTCCTGCCTCAGCCTCCTGAGTAGCTGGGATTACAGGCACGCGCCACCATGCCCAGCTAATTTTTTGTATTTTTAGTAGAGACGGGGTTTCACCATGTTGACCAGGCTGGTCTCGATCTCTTGACCTCGTGATCCACCCGCCTCGGCCTCCCAAAGTGCTGGGATTACAGGCTTGAGCCACCGCGCCCGGCTCTTTTTTACTATTCTTACTAGCTACTTAATATTAAAGCATGTATACTCTTATAGTACCTCTATGCATTGTTTAAAACAAGATATTTCTATTGCAAATAAGACAGGTAGCTATGTCATTAACACAAAATCGTTTTATGTTGAGCGTACAATTGTCATCAGCTATTTTCTGTTCTTACCAATCATCATAGCAAGAATTTAAATTGTTGAGCCGAATTAATAAAGCTTAATTTTAAAATCTTAATCTGTACAACATAACTTGAATTTTTTTTTTTTTTTTTTTTTTTTAAGATTAGAGTCTTGCTTTGTTGTCCCGGCTGGAGTGCAGTGGCATGATCTCAGCTCACTGCAACCTCTACCTTCTAGGGTCATGTGATATTTCTGCCTCTGCCTCCCAAGTAGCTGGGATTACATGCACGTGCCCACATGCCCAGCCAATTTTTGCATTTTGGTTTTTTTTTTTTTTTTTTTTTTTTTTTTGGTGGAAACGGGATTTCACCATGTTGGTCAGGCTGGTCTTGAACTCCTGACCTCAAATGATCTGCCCGCCTAAGCCTCCCAAAGTCCTGGGATTACAGGAGTGAGCTAGCATGCCCGACCTGATTTTCTTTCTTTTTCTTTTTCTTTTTTTTCTTTTTTTTTTTGAGGTGGAGTTTCGCTCTTGTTACCCAGGCTGGAGTGCAATGGTGCCATCTCGGCTCACCGCAACCTCCGCCTCCTGGGTTCAAGCAGTTCTCCTGCCTCAGCCTCCTGAGTAGCTGGGATTACAGGCACACACCACCATGCCCAGCTAATTTTTTGTATTTTTAGTAGAGACGGGGTGTCACCAAGTTGACCAGGATGGTCTCGATCTTTTGACCTTGTGATCCACCCACCTCGGCCTCTCAAAGTGCTGGGATTACAAAGTGCAAAGGCTTGAGCCACCGCACCCGGCCCTCTTTTTCTTTTTTTTTGAGATAGAGTCTTGCTCTGTTGTCCAGGCTGTAGTGCAGTGGCACAGTCTTGGCTCACTGCAACCTCTGCCTCCTGGGTTCAAACAGTTCTTATGCCTCAGCCTCCCAAATAGCTGGGATTACAGGTGTGTACCACCATGCCCAGCTAATTTGTTGTATGTTTAGTAGAGATGGGGTTTCGCTGTGTTGGTCAGGCTGGTCATGAACTCCTAGCCTCACGTGATCTGCCCATCGGCGTCCCAAAGTGCTGGGATTACAGGATTGAGCCACCAGGCCTGGCCTAACTTGAATTTCAGAACCTCATTTTAAGAACCAAGTGTCAGCCGGGCGCGGTGGCTCAAGCCTGTAATCCCAGCACTTTGGGAGGCCGAGGCGGGTGGATCACGAGGTCGAGAGATCGAGACCATCCTGGTCAACATGGTGAAACCCCGTCTCTACTAAAAATACAAAAATCTAACTGGGCATGGCGGCGCGTGCCTATAATCCCAGCTACTCAGGAGGCTGAGGCAGGAGAATTGCCTGAACCCAGGAGGCGGAGGTTGTGGTGAGCCGAGATCGCGCCATTGCACTCCAGCCTGGGTAACAAGAGCAAAACTCCATCTCAAAAAAAAAAAAAGAACCAAGTGTCTCTCAGGTCTGAGAGTGATTATAATTTATAATTCAGGGATATATATGGTCACTCATGAAATGAAGAACATACAACTCTTTGTCTTCTAGACAGAGCTTTATGTGATGAGGACAATTTTAAAACATGTAGACCCAATTAAATGTTAACCTTTTCCATCATGACTAGAAAACCGTATTACCTAACTGAATGAGGACTGTGGCTTTGTAAATAACTTTTTACAGTGAATTATTTATATGAAAACATTTTCACAGCACATCTTTGGACTATAATTAAGTAAAAGTAAATAAAACTTATGGGAAAACTCTTTTGCTGCTCAGACTATTTAAATCCTGCCCTTGCAAAGTGTTAGTAAGTCCCTCAGATACATTTTTTCCTATTATGAAAGCATAGCCTGTTGTATTTTTAAAGGGGGCAGGCTCTACTTTCTCAAAATACTGACCCTTTATTTTGTTGGATATTGCATTAATGCTTTTTTTTTTTTTTTTCGATACAGTCTCATTCTGTCACCCAGGCTGGAGTGCAGTGACATGATATCTGCTCACTGCAACCTCTACCTCCCTGGTTCAAGCAATTCCCTTGCCTCAGCCTCCCAAGTAGCTGGGATTACAGGCACATGCCACCATGCCTGGCTAATTTTTTCACATTTTTACTAGAGATGGGATTTGACCATGTTAGTCAGGCTGGTCTTGAACCCCTGACCTCATGATCCGCCCACCTCAGCCTCCCAAAGTGCTGGGATTACAGGAATGAACCACAATGTCCAGCTGCATTAATGCTTTTTGATAAACTCTTTTTTTTTGGTTTCTTAATTTAGTTATTTTTATTTTTATTTTTGTTAATCCCTTAATACTCCATTCCTGGCAATCAATTCAGTTTCTACAAGATTTCTTAATAGTCATTCTGACAAGCTCTTTTTTTCTAAGGAAGCAGTTAAATACAACATAATACCTTTCGCTTTTTTTTTTTTTTTTTTTTTTGAGACGGAGTTTCGCTCTTGTTACCCAGCCTGGAGTGCAATGGCGCGATCTCGGCTCACCGCAACCTCCGCCTCCTGGGTTCAGGCAATTCTCCTGCCTCAGCCTCCTGAGTAGCTGGGATTACAGGCACGCGCCACCATGCCCAGCTAATTTTTTGCACTTTTAGTAGAGACGGGGTACCATGTTGACCAGGATGGTCTGGATCTCTCGACCTCGTGATCCACCCGCCTCGGTGTGCTGGGATTACAGGCTTGAGCCACCGCGCCCGGCGCTTGCTTTTTTTTTTAGACGGATTTTCGCTCTTGTTACCCAGGCTGGAGTGCAATGGCGCGATCTCGGCTCACCGCAACCTCCGCCTCCTGGGTTCAGGCAATTCTCCTGCCTCAGCCTCCTGAGTAGCTGGGATTACAGGCACGCGCCACCATGCCCAGCTAGTGTTTCTGTATTTTTAGTAGAGACGGGGTTTCACCATGTTGACCAGTATGGTCTCGATCTCTCGACCTTGTGATCCACCCGCCTCGGCCTCCCAAAGTGCTGGGATTACAGGCGTGAGCCACCGCGCCCGGCCCTTTTGCTTCTTTCATTGTTCTTTTTCTAGCCAGTCCTGTAAAATTCTTACACTGATTATATTATATGGATTTAAAACTTTGTACCTAAATGAGGAGAAAAAATATATAGTTTTTAAGACATGGCTATAACTTCATTCCCATGATCTTTCCCAGAATAAGTAGAAAGATAAGTGCCCTCCTCTACCTTAAAATGACTCCACTGTTCTAAACTGTTTATTTTTGCAGGGAGTAGTTTGCCCTGCTATAAAAGAAAAGAAGTATGTATCCAAAACAAAGAAACTTTAACCAGCAATTAGGCTTCAATTATTGTGAGAATTTCAACAGGGGTACCCAGAGCCCAGTTTTAAAATTAGAAGCACTGTGGATGAGAAGTGAGGCGGTGGGAAGAGTTCCGAGCTGTCAGAATCTGTAGGTCATAAGGAACAAAAGTAGATAAAAGATGTATTTGATAATTATGTCGAAGGACATGAATGAATAAAAATAATTTAAAACGTGTCACAGAAGCAGATAGTGATAGGCGAGGGGAAGCTTAAAACATCATCTCGGTGCAGCCATGGTAGCTCTGTGCGTGACGCTGGTGCCACACAGTCTCCCGGTGTTGGCCTTGTCTTCAGGCCTTCTCCTCAGTTCTGCACACAGCTGCAAAACAAAAGAACAGTTGCCAGCACTTGGAAGAGGATGTGGATCCAAAGCGAATGGAGGACAGATACTCCCTCTACAGGCAAGATATTCATAGAAGAAGTCAAGTTAGAAAAGCAGCTGAAGGAGGCTGTGGAAGAAGATAAACAAGCACTGGAAGAAACTGAGAACTCGCAGCACAGCAGCCAAAAATTGGTGGAGGAGGTAAAAATGTATAGCACTCAGGGCTTCTACAAGGACTTAGACGTTGCTGAGGTTTTGAAGAAGGCAACACAGTGTGTTCCAAAAGAAGAAATTAAAGACAGTAACCCTCACCTGAAGAAACTCTGTGAGACTCTCACCATAAGTGAAGTCCAGATTCAGGAAGTTTTCAGGAAGCACTGCCAAGCTGAACCTTGTCAGAGCCACGTTCCACCCTTACGAGAATGAGGTCTTTTTTCCTCTTTCTTCACATCCGGCAGGCAATATGCCAGTGTCGTAACAAGGCTTGAGGGAGGCATACCTCACACGTGAAAACCCATCAGTCACACGTATGAACCACAGAAACACCGAGTGTGAGGTCATGTTCCACATGCTCGTTTAGGGGAAAGAGCTGAGCACAGTGGTTCGAGTTACTAAAGTGAGGTTCAAGCTGCATGGGCAGCCCCTGAGATCTGCCCATGTTGTGGTGGTGAAGGAGGCTTAGCTGCCTCTTACAAGATTTTTTTTTCTTTAAGTTGTCATAATTCATGACAGGCTAGTTCATCTTTTCTCATCTATGAATACTTTGACCTTCCCCAAGCCTGTTAGAAAGCCAGAGTAACCACTAGGTAAACAGAAAAGTAAGCTTATCTCACAGTTACATTAATGAACTGTTCAGGAATGTGTCCTCTGATTTTTAGTGCCACATATTTAATAATTCCACATACTTAGTAAAGTAGGCCAATAGGACACTGCAGGTCCTTTAGAGTTTCATGAATATCACTGTATCTGCTCACTCTAGTGACATCAGAGTATTTTAAATGAACAAAAATGTCTTTGGGAATTCTGCTTTTTGGCAGTCTTGACACTGCTGTCTGCCCTTTGTGTCTCTTGTGCAACTTGTAGCATGGAAGTAACTGGGTTACTTAGCCCACTACACATTTTATTCAATAAAGAAAAGGCAATGGTTGAAACATTTCTTACGCTAAAAATAATTTTATGATGACCTTTTTAAAGAACATGTGAGTTCCTTAGACACTGTCTAGCTGCTAAAAATGATGGATTTCTGGCTTTTTCTTTTTTGAGTTGCGAAATGAGCATACGTACCATAACAGTTCCCACCACCTTCATTTTGCCAGTAATTGAATTTGACAGAATCAGTTACTTTTGCCCTGCTTTCTTCATCTAAATGTGGAAATGTTGAAATCTGTGTTCTACTAGTTACTAGTGACCTCAAGATACATTCCCTGGTGAGGTGGACTTTCTCAGAATATGAAGACTGCATGCTTGGCACACTTTAAATGTTAATGTTTCATTTTTAAAGAGGATTAAAACCCTAATATGTTTCTTTTCCTTTAAAAAATTACTGAACACAGCACAGTTTGGTAATACAAAAAAATATGGACATCAAAGCTAAAACCTGTAGATTAAACAGTTAACAGCAGTACAGACAAAAGTTAATGAACCCAGAAAGTAGATCATAGCTATTCAAATTCTAATGCTAGGAGTTCTGGATGAAATACACAGAAAACATAGTTAAGGAAAATAGTCAAAGATTTTCAAAACTGGAGATGGAAACAAAGATGTCAGCCAGACTGTTAAGAAAGTATACAGAGTGCCTCTCAACATAATATTCAAAGAAAGATATCCACTTGTCAGTGTTTTCATCACAAAGAAAAAAATTTATTTTAGAAAAGCAAAATGTCGGCTGGGCGCGGTGGCTCAAGCCTGTAATCCCAGCACTTTGGGAGGCTGAGGCGGGTGGATCACGAGGTCAAGAGATCGAGACCATCCTGGTCAACATGATGAAACCCCGTCTCTACTAAAGACACAAAAAAAATTAGCTGGGCATGGTGGCACATGCCTGTAATCCCAGCTACTCAGGAGGCTGAGGCAGGAGAATTGCTTGAACCCAGGAGGCGGAGGTTGCGGTGAGCCGAGATCGTGCCATTGCACTCCAGCCTGGGTAACAAGAGCGAAACTCCGTCTCAAAAAAAAAAGAAAAGCAAAATGCCAGTTTTACTCAGATGGTATAGAAAAGATGATCCCATACAATGATTAGAGAATACTTGAGGATAGGGTTTACTTTCACTAACTGTCTTTTTTTCTTGGAAAACTATGACAAACTTTTCAGAGTTTTGTAGAACTTAAAAGAACTTACCAACACAGACCTGCTGTCTCTCTGCTCCTGTGGCATATATTGTGAGGGGTCTGAGAGGTGTCTTATTTGCAGGCTAACAAATCCACCTGCCACGGTATACCAGCAAAAGACACAAGTCTCCTGGGTCAGAGACAAAGACCAGTTCCTTACAGCAGTAGCAGTAGCCAGAGCATTTGCATTTGTGCTTATCCTCTGAGTGTCTGTTCCTGTGGGATGATGCAGAAAAGACCAGGGAAAGCCTGTGCATGCAGTGAGTTGCGTTAGAAGAGAGGAAGTTTGGACTTAGGGATCCGTATTATGCTAGACAGTAAGCAGTCTCCCCTTTTTCCTTGAAGGAGGTGCTCTCTCTGTCTCCCAAAGCTATTTGCTATGCAGATACCCTTGCAAAACAAGGCAGTCATTGCCTCCGCTCACAGATAGGTAGAAAGAGATCTATGGAGGATTGTCTTCAGCATATAATAAAGGGAGGAATGCTAATAAAAGGCCACATTTATTCATTCAACCCATACTGAGCACTAACCATATGCCTGGCTCTGTTCTAGACATGGGGATATTGTGGAGCTAACGTTTTATTGGGGAAATGCACAATAAACAGATCTGTAACATAGTGGTAAGTCCTGCAAGAATGAAAAGCAGGATGAGAGACAGAGTGGCAAGGGAGTTTCTTTACATACTGTACTAGAGTGTAAACTGCAGTAGAAATAGAACAGGAGTTTTCTGAATTGTAACGTGAAGTTACAGGGATTGTGCGGACCTAGGGGGGGGAGAACATGGTCCCCTGACACCGGCAGGACGCCCCCTCGGGTCTCTGAACGGAGCTCAGAGGGTTTCTAGTTGGAAGCAAGCACTGCAGACTGAGTATCCCTTATCCGAAAGCCTTGGGACCACAAGTGTTTCAGATTTTAGGTTTTCTCAGGTGTTAGAATATTTACACATATATTAGATAATTTGGGACCAGGCCCACGTCTAAATACAGAATTCATTTGTTTTTTTATATACTTTACATACATAGCCTGAAGGTAATGTTAAACCACATTTTAAGCAGTTCTGTACATGAAACAGTTGTGGCTGCTTTTTGACTACAGCCCCTCAACATGAAACCAGGTGTGGAATTTTCCACTTGGCGGTGTCATGTTGACACTCAAGGATTTGGGATTTTTAAGCATTTCAGATTTTGGATTTTGGGTTAGGAAAGCTCAAACCTTTAGTATTAATCACAAGACTGAATATAATTTGTTCTAAGTTAAGTGCTAAAATTTGGTGCAAATGAAAGGTGTAAAGCTGTGTGTAAACTACCTAAGAAGTTTAAATGGGTAAGGTTTGCAGAAGATACATGAACTAAAAGCATAGATTTGGGTACCACAGTGTGAACCTGTAGTCCCAGCTGCCCAGGAGGAGGCTGAGGCAGGAAGATTACTTGAGCCTAGGAATGTGAGGCTGCAGTGAGCTACAGTTACATCTGTGAATAGCTACTACACTCTATCCTGGGCAATGGAGTGAAACGCCATTTCCAAAAAAAAAAAATAAAACAAGTTAAATTATAGCACTATAAAGAAAAAGTCAAATATCAGTTAAAATGTTGTCCCCCATATTAAAGTTAGACTTAAGGGTTTAATAGTGAAAAAAAAAAAAAAAATCCTCCTCTTGGCTGGGTATGGTGGCTCACACCTGTAATCCCAGCACTTTGGGAGGCCAAGGCGGGTGGATCACTTGAGGCCAGGAGTTTGAGAGCAGCCTTACCAACATGGTGAAGCCTTGTCTCTACTAAAAATACAAATATTAGCTGCGTGTGGTGGCAGGTGCCTGGGATCCCAGCTGCAAGGGAGGCTGAGGCACTTGAACCTGGGAAGCAGAGATTGCAGTGAGCCGAGATGGCACCACTGCACTCCAGCCTGGGCAACACAGCAAGACCCTTGTCTAAAAAGGTAAAAAGTCCAGGCTTAAAACTAAAACTAGTTCTCTGAAAAATTATCTCCTGCAGACCTAAAGTGTAGTCCATGGATGTATTTGTCTGGTGATCTAATTTAGTACAGAGATAAAACTTAGAGAATTTATAATGTAGATGTATTTCATCAATTTATAGATGAGGGTTAGATGGAAGTCTCCTTGGAGAACTGGAAATAGAGGTGTTAGATGGTGGTAATGAAGTCATGCATTTCACCTATGGAGCATGCTCAGATTGAGGCCCATCCTGCCTGCTTTTTCACAGTCAACAGTGGGGTTAGGGTGGGTAGCATCAGGACTTTTCTCATAGAGTAGTTCTGGATCTACTGGGGTTCACACCACAGAGCAGGAAGGTGACAGCTTTTCTCATGAGCATCACTAGAAAGATCTGGTCACCACCATTTCGCAGCAGGCTTTAGTATGGAATAAGCACAATTACTGCTACCACCGTACCTATCTAGTGAAGGGGACAGCTCCGGTAGAAAAAGTGAGACTTGGCCAGGCATGGTGGCTCATGCCTGTAATCCCAGCACTTTGAGAGGCCAACGTAGGTGGATCACGAGGTCAGGAGTTCGACACCAGCCTGACCAACGTGGCAAAACTCCCATCTCTGCTAAAAATACAAATATCAGCTGGACGTAGTGGCACGCACCTATAATCCCAGCTACTCAGGAGGCTGAGTCAGGAAAATCATTTGAACCCGGAGGCAGCGGTTGCAGTGAGCCGAGATTGTGCCACTGCACTCCAGCCTGGGCAACAGAGCGAGACTTTGCCTCAAAAAAAAAAGGGAGACTTACAGTATGTTTCATGGTACTTTGTCCTTTTTTCTAGTTATAGAATATTATAATGATTGCATTCAGTCTTCCCATTAAAATTGAAAGCCATCTGAGCATTTTCTTGACCTTTTTATGTAATTAGTACAGTGGCTTGGGTTCTACTAATCATGTAATCATTGCTTTTAGAATGAATACAAATGTAATTTTTGGGAAATCCAGGAAAAAAGTAATCTTTTCAAGAAAATCCAAGGGAAAACAGAACAGTAATAGAAATACAAATATAGCAACATGGCAAGATAAGTCCACAAAATTTATTTACAGTGTACATACTAGTGATAAAAAAAATTAAACAGGCTAGCATTTTTTTTTAAATAGTAGTTTTTAAAGATGACAGCAATAAAGAATGTTAAAGATTGATAATTTAATGTAGCGAATTAGAAGTTCATTCAAATAATTAAAAGACAGTTTGATGGTGACCGGTCATGGTGTGTCACACCTGTGATTCAGCACTTTGGGAGGTGGGCGGATCACTTGAGGTCAGGCATTTGAGACCAGCCTGGCCAACATGGTGAAACCCCATGTCTACTAAAAATACAAAAATTTGCCAGGCATGGTGGTGCACTCCTGTAGTCCCAGCTACTCAGGAGGCTGAAGCCAGAGAATCACTTGAACCTGGGAGGTAGAGGTTTCAGTGAGTCAAGACTGTACTGTGCCACTGCACTGCAGCCTGGGCAACATCACAAGGCTGTCTCAAAAAAAAAAAAAAAAAAAAAAAAAAAAAAAACTTTACAAGTCAGTATAAACACTTAAAATATCATTTAAATTACAGTGTTATTTATTCTAGAAAAACAAGGAAACAAATATACCATATAATTTTTTTGTGAGGGGGTAAAAAACAGGAATTTGTGAAGCGGGGAGGCTTCTAAATCCAGCAGACTTTTAAATATATCCTGAAATGAAAGTCATAACACTTAGATGAGATTTGGGTAAAAAATGAAAATATTGAACAGTGAAATAAACCACAGATTTCAGAAATAGATATAGTTTCTCAGAAGCAAGTTATATGACAACTGGGAAGATGAGAGGGAACGAGGTTGTGGTTTACTTTTAATGATGATGACAAATGTACAGAGTTAATTTTAATTCTGTTTCATACCATGCACCTTACATTCCAGCCGAATCAAAGAACTAAACATGAAAATACTGGAAAGAAAGTAGATTAGGATATGGGCTGGGTATGGTGGTTCATGCCTATAATCCCAGCACTTTGGGAGCCCAAGGCAGCTGGATCACTTGAGGCCAGGAGTTCAAGACCAGCCTCGCCAACATGGTGAAACTCCATCTCCACTAAAAATACAAAAATTAGCCAGACGTAGTGGTAGTTGCCTGTAATCCTAGCTACTTGGGAGGTTGAGGCAGGAGTATCGCTTAAACCAGGAGGCAGAGGTTGGAGTGAGCCAAAATCCCGCCATTGTTCTCCAGCCTGGGGAACAGAGCAAGACTGTCTCAAAAAAAAAAAAAAAAAAAAAAAAAAAAAATTAGCTGGGCGTGGTAGTGCATGCCTGTAATCCCAGCTACTTGGGAGGCTGAGGCTGGAGGATCGCTTCAACCCAGGTGGCAGAGGTTGCAGTGAGATCACACCACTGCACTCCAGCCTGGGTGAGAGAGAGAGAGTCTATTTTGGGGGTTGGGTGAGGGGAAGAAAGTAGATTAGGATACTATTTCAGGTGTGGAGAGGAGCTAAAATTGAACCATTAAACTGTTTTGCCTGGGCAGTTTAATCTTAGCACTTTGAGAGGTCAAGGCAGGAGGATCACTTGAGCCCAGGAGTCTAAAACTAGCCTGGACAACACAGTGAGATGTTGTCTTTATATATTTTTGAAAAAAATAAAAAGAGAAAAAAAAAACTAAAAAACAACAACAAAAAAATGTTTTTTTATTTTAAGGCGGAGTCTGTCTGTCTCTTGTTGCCCGGGCTGGAATGCAATGGTGTGATCTCGACTCACTGCAGCCTCCTCCTCCCGGGTTCGAGTGATTCTTCCGCCTTAGCCTCCTGAGTAGCTGGGACTACAGGTGTGCACTACCATGCCCGGCTAATTTTTGTGTTATTAGTAGAGACAGAGTTTCACCATGTTGGCCAGGCTGGTCTCGAACTCCTGACCTCAGGTGATGCACCCGCCTTGGCCTCCCAAAGTGCTGGGATTACAGGCGTGAGCCACTGCGCTTTGCCAAAAGACTTGTTTTTAATGACCAGGTAAAAGGATTAATAGTATTAACTTTTTAAAAATCTGTGCAATAAACAATAAAACTCAGGCAAAATGAAGGCAAAAGTGAGAAGTCCTGAATATGAATAAGAGTTTAATATAGTGAAATATATAAACTTTATGAAAGATAGTAAAGGCTTTTATAGATGAGGGAGTAGTTTTAATTCATCCAAATAGCACATATATGGGTAACTA
The DNA here is from genome assembly GCF_048565385.1 of Saimiri boliviensis. Taxonomy (NCBI): domain Eukaryota; kingdom Metazoa; phylum Chordata; class Mammalia; order Primates; family Cebidae; genus Saimiri; species Saimiri boliviensis. The sequence continues at coordinate 40,791,147 of NC_133468.1, read as the reverse complement.
GTTGACGAGAAGCAAGGGCCTCAGTCAAGGTGATCACCAAGTGCCGTGAGTACTTGACCATTTTCACTGAGGGGAACAAGGTGATTGCCCCCGACCCCGAGTTTCCTGCCATCCTTTTAGAGTTCAGCCAGTCTGTTAGACGGCTGCATGCTTCCACAGGATCTATCACACACCCTTGGCGTGCGATGTCATTGGCCTGTGTAGATGAGGTCTGTGGCAGCCAGTCCTGGGGGTTTGTTCTCAGCCTTATTCATGGACTTCTACTGTGACATCCTTATGAGAACCCTTGGGAGAAATTTCTGATTTTAGTGTCAGAATTTCACCTAAAGAATTAGTGTGCTTTCATCTTTTGAACCCTGAATTATATAACTGTTTTCATCTTAGTGATGATTGCTAAACTGTTTAGAGATAGATGTATAGGCTGACTCTTGACTAATTTAGACATCTCCCAGGAAAACATTTCTGTCTTGTCATCTGTGGCTCTACTTTTGGTCTCTCTCCATGTTTAATTTTTTTGTTTTACTTATTATTGTTTAACATTTTTAAAAAATTTTTCTAATATATAGCTATATATATTTACTAGAAATGAGGTCTCACTATGTTGCCCAGGCTAGTCTTGAATTCCTAGGCTCAATCGATCCTCTCGCCTCTGTCTCCCAGAGCACTGGGATTACAGTCATTTGTTATTCTTTTTCTTTTCTAGTCTGTTGTGCTGAACTGCATTTATCTTTTACATAGACTTTAAATATTCTTTGGCAGAAAGTGAGGAATAAATACATATATTAAACCTATAGAGTCAGTAAAACCAAATAAAAATTATCAGGCCCAATGTTGTCAGGGCCATAGGGAAATAAGCACATACGTGTGGTTAGTGGCACTGTACTCTGAGCTTCTGAGGAGTGTGGCTAGCAATAGATACCTATAGCTATAAAGTTGTTTATTCTTATTAAGCGGTTAATGCCACTTTTGGAAATGTAGCACAGAAAAGTAACCCAAAAGGATACAGTCCTTACAAAATTATTTATAGCTACAGTGCACAATAGCGAAAGAGGGGAAGCAACCCAAATACACCGTGGTAGAGGGTAGTTGAATACGTCGGTTAATATAATGAAATGTCAGTTAATATTTAGAATGTACCAAAAATGATTCAGTAGATTAGATAAAGAGAAATGTCCATAAAATGCGTAAATTATCAAAATAGGCATTAAATCTATGTAAGAATATGTGGATATAGCAAAAAGAATGAGATGCTTATGGTGAGACAGCCAGATGGAAAGTGGTCCCCAGGAAGACTACAACCAGCCTGCCCCCTGGGGTAGAACTTCAGGAAGTTCACTCATTTTAGGGAGGAGGAGTGTGGCCCCTCTTCTTTCTGTGTGGAACCAGAGATTCTAGCTGCTGGCCGGAAGCACTCTAGCAGGGACTCTGGACTTGTGTTTCCGTTCCCCGCTTTTTCTTTTTACCCAGTAAAGCCCTGTCTTACCAATCAAACTGTCTGCGAGCCTAAATTTTTGTGGCCATGAGATGGACAAGGGCCCCATCTATTTGTTTGCTTTTTTTTTTTTTTTTGGAAACAGAGTCTCGTTCTGTGGCCCAGGTTGTACTGCAGTGGCATGATCTTGGCTCACTGCAACCCCTGCTGCCGAGGTTCAAGCAATTCTCCTGCTTCAGCCTCCCAAGTAGCTGGGATTACAGGTACCCACTACCACTTCTGGCTAATTTTTGTAGATTTAGTAAAGACAGGATTTCACCATCTTGGCCAGGCTGGTCTGGAACTCCTGATCTTGTGATCCACCCTCCTAAGCCTCCCAAAGTGCTGGGATTACTGTCATGATCCACCGCGCCCAGCAGGACCCCATCTTTAGCTGAACTAAGGAAACGCCCTGCAACAGTGGATATTGTAAATAATAACAATGGATATTTACTCCCCTGCAGGATTAATATAATCTGTGAGTACTTTTGGGCTTACTACCGGTACAAGGAGCGGCTTTTGGAAACTTCTTAGAATGTAGAGCTGTGCTTCTGCACTTCCTTCAACTACAAGCGGCCTCTTTCTTTCTCTGTTTCAGGACCTAAGCATTGAAGAACAGTCAGAGTGTGCTCAGGATTTCTACCACAATGTGGCTGAAAGGATGCAGACTCGAGGAAAAGGTGACACTTTTAGCCATTGAGAGATTGCGGGTATTGCACAGGAAAGAAAGAATTTCTTTCTCTGATGGTCTGGCTGGTTTGTAGACTTCAACCTATAACCTCACTGACGTGCCGGGAACTGATCTTACACTTGGCAGCGCCTTTGAACTGTACAGTGTGTATCAGGAGCAATTGCATAATTTATTGAGTAGTGTTCAGTAACTCCACTGCAGCAGGAGTGGGGGACACAAAAGCCTCTCGGGACCGGGCGCGGTGGCTCACGCCTGTAATCCCAGCACTTCGGAAGACTAAAGTGGGCAATCAGTTTAGGCCAGGAACTGGAGACCAGCCTGGTCAACATGGTGAAACACCATCTCTACTAAAAATACAAAAAGTAGCTGGGTGTTGGGATGCACCCCAGCTACTTGGGAGGCTGAGGCACAAGAATTCACTTGAACCAGGAAGGCAGAGGTTGCAGTGAGCTGAGATTGCACCACGGCACTACAGCCAGGGCAACAGAGTGAGACTCTGTCTCACAAAAAAAGAAAGAGAGAAAAAAAACTTCTTGGAAGCCTTTTCTAAATGAATTTCCCATCTTGGAATCACCATTTTGGTGAGTCATTGTATTAATAGTTAAAAAAAAAAGTCAGGGGGAAGGAGGGCTTCAGGTTTTTATGGATTCTTTGTGAATTCACCCTCCACTGATATTAGACTTTAGGATGTCCTTAGCACATGTGTGCATCTGAGAAGTCTGCCCCGTATGTATACCTCAGAGAGCTCTAAGGTGTATGGTAAACCTCAGAGAAATGAAAGGATACGTTTCATCAGCATTCGGCAGTCTTGGGAGTTGCAAATACCTTTGTAATGTAGTATGGGGAGTGACCTTGCTGAGGTCTCCCCATTTGGCAGAGTGCACACTTTTAGGTCCTGCCAGATGACTTCAGTTAGAACTGAGGTTGCTGTGGAAGGCAGCCAAACAGTTGAAGTAAGGTTTTTTTTTTTATTATTTGGTGGTGGTGGTGGTTGTTGTTGTTGTTGTTGTTGTTGTTGTTGTTGAAACGGAATCTCACTCTATGTCACCCAAGCTGGAGTACAGTGGTACGATCTCGGCTCACTGCACCCTCTGCCTTCTGGGTTCAAATGATTCTCCCATCTCAGCCACTAAGTAGCTGGGACTACAGGTGCACCCAGCTAATTTTTTGTATTTTTAATAGACACAGGGTTTCACCTTGTTAGTGAGACTGGTCTTGAACTTCTGATCTCAGGTGATCCACCCACCTTGGCCTCCCAGAGTGCTGGGATTACAGGTGTGAGCCACCATGCCCTGCCAGTTTTTTTTAAAGCATATTTTAAAATATAACATTCTTATACTTAAGTTCTGAGTGTGTTTAATGTATTTCTAGTAAATTAGTTTTTTGCTGTGTAGAAAGTACTATGAAAATATACTCTTGGCTGGGCAAGGTGGCTTACGCCTGTAGTCTCAGTACTTTGGGAGGCTAAGGCAGGTAGGTTGCTTGAGCCCAGGAGCTTGAGACCATCCTAGGCAACATGGTGAAACCCCTACAAAAACGTACAAAAATTAGGCATGGTGGCATGTGCCTGTGGTCCCAGCTACTTGGGAGGCTGAGGTAGGAGGATAGCTCAAGCCCAGGAAGTAGAAGTTGCAGTGAGCCAAGATCGTGCCACTGCACTCCAACCTGGGTGACAGAGCTAGGCCCTGTCTCAAAAAAATAACATACATATACTCTCTTGAGCTTTTCTGTCTTTTTGATTATTTCAGTGCCTCCAGAAAGGGTTGAGAAGATAATGGATCAGATTGAAAAGTACATCATGACTCGTCTCTATAAATACGTGTTCTGTCCAGAAACTACTGATGATGAGAAGAAAGATCTTGCCATTCAAAAGAGGATCAGGTAGTTGCTTATTTTGTTTTGCTTTATACTTACTACCTACTAGTGGAATAACTCATTGGGGGAAAATAAGACACCTGAATTTCAAAAAGAGAAGGCAACAGCTCATGTTCCTGCCTCCTTAGAGTGGAAGCTGCTCTGTGGTGTCAGAAAGACGAGGAATGTGGTGACCTCTCTTACCCATCTGCTTCAAGGCAGCTCTTGGTAAGAGTTGTATTTGGTGTTGGAGATTGTTTTAAATCTCTGAAATCTTCAAGGAAGAGAAGGACTTGTTTTCTTGGTCCATTATGATCTCCTCAGGCAGGAAGCTGTGAATATCCATATCAAAGCAGTGGATGTTGGCTGGGCATGGTGGCTCACACCTGTAATCCCAGCACTTTGGGAGACTGAGGTGGGTGGATCACTTGAGGCCAGGAGTTCAAGACCGGAACATGATAAAACCCCGTCTCTACTAAAAATACAAAAATTAGCCAGGCATGGTAGCACACGCCTGTGATCCCAGCTACTTGGGAGGCTAAGGCACGAGAATAGCCTGAATCCAGGAGTTGGAGGTGGCAGTGAGCCAAGATTGTGCTACCGCACTCCAGCCTGGGCAACAGAGCGAGACTCCATCTCAAAAAAATAAAAAATCAGGGCCAGGCGCGGTGGGTCACGCCTGCAATCCCAGCACATTGGGATGCCGAGATGGGCAGATCATGAGGTCAGGAGTTCAAGACCAGATTGGCCAACATGGTGAAACCCTGTCTCTACTGAAAAATACAAAAATTAGCTGGGCATGGTGGCTCGTGCCTATAATCGCAGCTACTGGGGAGGCTGAGGTAGGAGAATTGCTTGAACCAGGACCCAGGAGGCAGAGGTTGCAGCGAGCTGAGATCGCACCACTACACTACAGCCTGGGCTACAGAGCGAGACTCCATCTGAAAAATCAAAAAAAAAAATAAAAATTAAAAGTAGGCCGGGCGTGGTGCCTCACACCTATATAATCCCAGCACTTTGGGAGGCCGAGTTGGGTGAATCACAAGGTCAAGAGATCGAGACCATCCTGGCCAACATGGTGAAACCCTGTCTCAACTAAAAAAATACAAAAATTAGCTGGGCATGGTGGTGCACACCTGTAGTCTCAGCTATTCAGGAGGCTGAGGCAGAAGAATTGCTTGAACCAGAGAGCCAGGGGTTGCAGTGAGCAGAGATTACGCCACTGTACTTCAGCCTGGGTGACAGGCTGTCACCTGTCCCCCCCCCCCCCCGCCCAAAAAAAAGAAAAAATAAGGCTTTTTTAGCAGTTATATATCTTAGAATAAATATTTAATATTTTTCTCTTTGATAAAAGGTCTTGCTCTGTTACCAAGCCTGGTGTGCAGGGGAGCAGTAACAGTTCAATGCAGCCAGGAGGCAGAGGCCGCAGTGAGTTGAGATCATGCCACTGGACTCCAGCCTGGGCAACAGAGTGAGACTTCATCTCAAAAAAAAGAAAAAGAGGCCGGGCGCGGTGGCTCAAGCCTGTAATCCCAGCACTTTGGGAGGCCGAGGCGGGTGGATCACGAGGTCAAGAGATCGAGACCATCCTGGTCAACATGGTGAAACCCCGTCTCTACTAAAAATACAAAAAATTAGCTGGGCATGGTGGCGCGTGCCTGTAATCCCAGCTACTCAGGAGGCTGAGGCAGGAGAATTGCCTGAGCCCAGGAGGCGGAGGTTGCGGTGAGCCGAGATCGCGCCATTGCACTCCAGCCTGGGTAACAAGAGCGAAACTCCGTCTCAAAAAAACAAAAAAAACAAAAAAAACAAAAAAAAAAACATGGTGAAACCCCATCTCTACTAAAAATACAAAAAATTAGCTGGGCATGGTGGTGCGTGCCTGTAATCCCAGCTACTCAGGAGGCTGAGGCAGGAGAATTGCCTGAACCCAGGAGGTGGAGATTGCGGTGAGCCGAGATCGCGCCATTGCACTCCAGCCTGGGTTTAAAAAAAAAAAAAAAGAGCGAAACTCCGTCTCAAAAAAAAAAAAAAAAAAAGAAAGAAAAAGAAGTTGAGAGCTGAGTGTAAAAGGACATTAAAACAGTGGGCAGTGAGAACAGGCAGCAGCCAGTCCTCAAATGGTCCCTTTCCAGTACGTAGTGCGCTTCAGTCTTGGTAGAACTGCATAATGTAATTTCAGTCAATAAGACGGTCTTCCATTCTTGTGATAAGTGAACAAGAGAAGTCTCATTTTAGCATCCTAGCTGCTTTGTCATGTCATTTGAGCTCCCGGTACTTGCAAGGGTGATGTGTGTGGGTCTGCGATTGAGTGGTCAGCGACACCTCCAGCTTTCCCTGAACTGAAGGAGGTAAGACACGTGACACGGTCTGTCCTCAGAACTCTTGTTCACTGCCTTTCTCTTTAGAGCCCTGCGCTGGGTTACACCTCAGATGCTGTGTGTCCCTGTGAATGAAGACATTCCAGAAGTATCTGATATGGTGGTGAAGGCAATCACAGGTCAGTGAAACCAAGAGCCTTTTCATTGGGATGTTTTCCCCTTAAGGCTAACATTTTGCTATAATATTAGTCTATACATTTCTAAAATGCAGAGTGTCGAAGGTACATTGAAATTGGTAAAAGTGATTTGTAAGATTGTTAGTTTTATGAATTTGATGGCATTCAGAATAGCAGGTTAACTCTTCTTTATTTTCAGGGATTATAGAATAATTTTTTTTCTCTTTTTTTGTACTATTTTTTGTTTGTTTGTTTGTTTTGTTTTGTTTTTTTTGAGACAGAGTTTCGCTCTTGTTACCCAGGCTGGAGTGCAATGGCGCAATCTCGGCTCACCGCAACCTCCGCCTCCTGGGTTCAGGCAATTCTCCTGCCTCAGCCTCCTGAGTAGCTGGGATTACAGGCACGCGCCACCATGCCCAGCTAGTTTTTTTTTTTTGTATTTTTAGTAGAGATGGGGTTTCACCATGTTGACCAGGATGGTCTCGATCTCTCGACCTCGTGATCCACCCGCCTCGGCCTCCCAAAGTGCTGGGATTACAAGTTTGAGCCACCGCGCCCGGCCTGTACTGCTTTTTTAATATAGTTTTTGTTCAGCTGATTGCTCCCATGATAGAATAAGTTTCTTAAGATTCAGTTGCATTTACACATTTAAAGTAATTCTGGATAGAGGATGGGAACTGGTAAGGCAAGGTAGTCCTCATGCTGGAGTAACATGAAAATGATGCCTCTGATTGGTTGTTAATTGGCGATGCACTGTGAAGTATTTCTGGTTTGATCAGGAAGTAAATACAGTGCCCCAAATTGAGTGGTGCTGCTGTTCTAGACAGGTCCAGCCTCCTCATAAGGTTTGTTTCTCATTCATGGGAATGACCCAGCAAGAGTATGCAACACAAAAGTTTAAATTAAAAAAAAAAATTCTTGGCTGGGCTAACGCCTGTAATCCAACCACTTTAGAGGCCAAGGCAGACGGATCTCCTGAGGTTGGGAGTTCGAGACCAGCCTGACCAACATGGTGAAACCCCGTCTTTTAAATAAATAAATATATCTTAATGGAGGGATGTTCAACTTTGGCCACTGTCTCCTTTATTAGAAAGAGGACTTGGAAAGACTTGTTTATATAGACATTGCTAATGAAATTCTGCTGGAAAAGAAGTGGGTCAACTGATAATTAGCAGTGTTAGAGGCTGGTCATCGAGTAGGCTTTTTTGGTTATAGGAACCAGAGACTCACTCAAGCTACAGAAAGAAATGGAAGTTTGCTTAAGCTGTTATCAGGGTTAAAAGGAGGTGGAGTCTTTCAGGACCCTAGCCCCAAGGGTCCTCTGAGGAGTGGGTTATCTCACTGCCTCTGCAGTTGCAAGAGGGTCTGCTCCAGGCATTCTCTACTGATGTGATTCTTCGCCTTTCTCAGGTTCTGCTTCTCGTTGTGTATCTTCACGTGTCAACTCCTGTTATTAAGTAAATTACTGTTTTCTGTAATTTCCTGTGCAAGTTCTGGAGGTAGAATCCAAGTGGCCCAGATAAACACTATTGTGTTTCTTTCTTCCAGGCTTCTCTGCTAGGCTGTGGCATAGGTATCACGAATTTTGACTCCTTTGGGTCAATTCATGACTGGTCATGACTACTCCAACCCTGCACCTTTAGCTCAGAGAACCTCATAAGAGGTTGAAGGTGGAGGCCTTCTGAAAGCCTGAATATGGACCTGGGACTTGTGTTTTTCCTCACTCTTATTAGAAAGTTCAAGATCATCTGGTTTATGGTTAGAGTGTTCCATGGGAGTTTTGTCCCAGCCAATGCCATGTAGCCTTTACGGCCTTTTGGTAATAGGGAAGTCCCTGGGCTTCCTGGCCTCTTTCACCCAGGTAGGATGGTTCACTGGGGCATCACCTGCTGGCGAGTGTTTGTGTGACCTACCAGTGGTGAAAGTAGAGGTGGGTGGCTCGAGGGATCACGGAAGTGTAGCTGTGTTCCACAAATAGTGGGACTTGATAGGAGAGGCATTCTTCTAGGGCAGGGCACTCATGTTCCAAGCTGACAAGTGACAAATAGGAGGCCTGTTCAAGAGAACTGCATAAAAGTTAGAGAGTTATCAAGGCCTCTGCCCTGAGGTCAAACAAGTACACTCTTCAGGACTTCTGAAAGGAAGAGTGTGTCACCCCAGGAAGGGGATCAGAGAGTCCATCATCTATTCCTCTTGGCTCCAAGAGTTTAGGACAAGGAGAGTGTCAGGGCCTGTGGCTGATGGTGGAAGTTTCCCTTTCTCTCTGTTTTTTTTTTTTGTTGTTGTTGTTGTTGTTTAATTTTTGTGTTTACATTAATAGATGTATATATTTATGAGTTCCATGAGCTATTTTGATCCAGGCAGGTAATGAGTCATAATTGCATTAGGGGGAATAGGGTCTATCCTGTGACGCATTTAGCCTTTGAGTTACAGACAATCCACTTATATTATCTTAATTACTTTTAAGTGTACAGTTAAATCACTTTTGCCTGTAGTTCCCTTGTTGTGCTAGCAAATACTAGGTCTTACTCATTCTTTCTAACTGTTTTGGTACCCCTTAGCCATCCCCACTATCCCTTGTGCCCCTCACTGCCCTTCCCAGCCCCGGTAACCATCCTTCTGGTAAAACATCCTTCGGTTACTTTAATTTTTTAGCTCCTACCAATGAGTAAGAACATGCGATGATTGTCTTTCTGTGCCTGGCTTATTTCACTTACCATAATATCCTCTTTCATCCATGTTGTTGCAAATGACCGTATCCCATGCTTTTACGCGGCTGGATAGTTCCATTGTGTCTGTGTGCCATGTTTTCTTTTTTTTTTTTGAGACGGAGTTTCGCTCTTGTTACCCAGGCTGGAGTGCAATGGCACCATCTCGGCTCACCGCAACCTCCGCCTCCTGGGTTCAGGCAATTCTCCTGCCTCAGCCTCCTGAGCAGCTGGGATTACAGGCACACGCCACCATGCCCAGCTGATTTTTTGTATTTTTAGTAGAGATGGGGTTTCACCATGTCGACCAGGATGGTCTCGAACTCTCGACCTCGTGATCCACCCGCCTCGGCCTCCCAAAGTGCTGGGATTACAGGCTTGAGCCACCGTGCCCGGCCCCTACCACGTTTTCTTTATCCATTCATGTTGACAGACACCCTTTCCCATTTGACTCCACCTGCATGACTTCTGCGTGGCTATGGGGGCAGTGGTTCTCAGCCAGGCACTAATGGTCCCCAGGGACATTTGACAACATCTGAAGATGTTTATTTTTATTTATTTATTTATGTTTGAGACAGGAGCTCTCTGTCATCCAGGCTGGAGTGCAGTGGCATGATCATGGCTCACTGCAGCCTTGACCTCACAGCTCAAGCAATCCTCTCACTTCAGCCTACCTAGCAGCTGGGACCACAGGCACGTGTCACCACGCCCAGCTAATTTTTGTTTACATTCTGTAGAGACACTTTCACCATGTTGCCTAAGCTGTTCTTGTAGTCCTAGACTCAAGTGATCCTCCCACCTATACCTCCCAAAGTACTGGGATTACAAGTGTGAGCCCACCGAGCTGGGTCTGGAGACAATTTAAAATGTCACAGCTGTGGGGATGCTGCTAACATCTAGTGGGTAGAGGCCAAGGGTGCTACTCAACATTCTACAGGGCACAGGATGGTTCCCTACAGCAAAGAATTATCCAGCCCCAAATGTCATGAGTGTCCATGTTGAGAAGCCATGACCTGGAGGTATAGCCTTTGTTTTCACAACTCCATTAAAGATCAGCTTGGACACCTGGACCCACTGGGGATGGTACACACACACACACACACTCAGCCCTGTGCTTCCTGCTCATAACAAGGCAGAGCCCTGGGAGAAGACATAGAGCAGTTCTCCAGGGCTCTGAAGGGTAAACCCTAGCAGGCAGGCTGGGGAGGGAAATTCTTAGAGAGCAGTGAGTTTCCCGTGTGTTTCTTTCTCCTCCTGTATCTCCTAGTTGAGATTTTAAAGCAGTGCAAATGATGAAATCACACACGAGGAGTCCAAAGAGTTCCATGAAAACTTTCAGGCCAGAGGATGCTAGGAAGGGGTCTGCACAGGATAAAGCATGTGGAAGAGATCCCTGGGGGTGTTTGTCTTCCCTGACACTCCTTTTCCTTCCCTTTTTCCCCTTTTTCCACCCCAGCCCAGCGTCATGGCAATAGCAGCCACACACACATCCAGATAAAACAAAATTTACTTTTACTTGCTTTCAAAATGTCAACAGTGAAGGTGAACAGGATGCAAGATGAAAGAACACTGAAAAATAAAGATTAACAAGAAAGTGGTTTAAAGTTTAAAAGAGAGAATAGAAATCACCAATAAAAGATAGAAGGCTAAAGATAAATGAAGGTAGTAAAAATAGCTTAAAAAAATTTTACCCAGAGGCCGGGCGCGGTGGCTCACGCCTGTAATCCCAGCACTTGAGGAGGCTGAGGTGGGTGGATCACGAGGTCAAGAGATCGAGACCATCCTGGTCAACATGGTGAAACCCCGTCTCTACTAAAAATACAAAAAAGCAGCTGGGCATGGTGGTGCGTGCCTGTAATCCCAGCTACTCAGGAGGCTGAGGCAGGAGAATTGCCTGAACCCAGGAGGCGGAGGTTGCGGTGAGCCGAGATCGCGCCATTGCACTCCAGCCTGGGTAACAAGAGTGAAACTCCATCTCAAAAAAAAAAAAAAAACAAAACAAAACAAAAAAAAAGTTAATTTTGAGATTAAACTTATCCTTGAGATCTGCCTGGCCAACATGGCGAAACCCCATCTTTACTAAAAATAGAAAAATTTAGCTAGGCATGGTGGCAGGCGCCTATAATCCCAGCTACTTCGAAGGCTGAGGCAGGAGAATTGCTTGAACCTGGGAGGCAGAGGTTGCAGTGAGCAGAGATCGCACCACTGCACTCCAGCCTGGGCAACAAAGAGAAACTCTGTATCCAGAAAAAAAAAAGAAATGTGGGCTTTACAGTCGGATAGACATGATTTCAGATTCCCACACTGCTACCTGCTGTCTGTATGATCTTGGGAAAATCATTTAACCTCTCTGTACCTCAGCCTCCTCATCAATAAAATGGATACTATTAATAGTGTCCATCACATAATCTGAGGATCAGAGAAATGTGCTTGTAAGGCATAGTGTGTAGTCCCTGGCTCGTGGTTCTGTTTTCTGTGGGTATGAGCTCATATTTACTGTTTTGGGAGGGTCTAAGTCATTTATACGCTAAGTTAACTTCTGGAGAAGGGGTTAGGGTTTCTTCGTAACTTTAGAGATAAAAAATGATTTGCCTATTGCTACTTTTATGTGATTCTTTTTTTTTTTAAATGTGATTCTTTTCTCACGGGAAACAGTGTCTTTTCTGCCTTGTAGATATCATCGAAATGGATTCCAAGCGTGTGCCTCGAGATAAGTTGGCCTGTATCACCAAGTGCAGCAAGCACATCTTCAATGCCATTAAGATCACCAAGAACGAGCCAGCATCGGCGGATGACTTCCTCCCCACCCTCATCTACATCGTTCTGAAGGGCAACCCCCCACGCCTTCAGTCCAATATCCAGTATATCACACGCTTCTGCAATCCGAGCCGGCTGATGACTGGAGAGGATGGCTACTATTTCACCAATCTGGTGAGTGAGTTCTTGTGTGATGGAGGAAAACTAGGAGAGGTGGTGGTTTTAGGGAGGTCACAGGCCTCTGAGGCCTATGACAAGTGAATCCTCCTGTGTGAGAAGGCAGCGTGGCTGAGGAAGCTCACTTTCTGTCACAGAGCACAAGGACCATGCCATACAGACACTCCACCTCCCAGCACTTGATCAGAGATTGTGTTCGTCCTGCAGGAAACAGATGACATGTGTTGGGTATCACTCCCCAGGGTCCTGGGAAGAGTCCTTTACTTGCCTGGGCTTTTTCAACCATAAATAAGGCAAATCTTGGACATTAAGTCATTTTGAGAGGATTTAAGATTTTTTTTTTTTGTTTTATTCCCCAAGTTACTTCTAAGAATTGAATACTGAGATTTTTTTTTTTTTAAAGGTGATTTCAGAGGATATGAAATGATTTTCAAGTGTGGTTTTGTTGCAGTGGTTATTGATACTAGGCAAGATAGTATTTAATTATATATATAAAAGTTAATAAGGCTGAGTACTTCCCCACCCCACCCCACCCCTTTTTTTTTTTGGCTGCAGGATCTCACTCTGCCAACCAGGCTGGAGTATAGTGGTACAGTCATAGCTCACTGCAGCCTCAACCTCCCAGGCTCAAGCAATCCTGCCACCTCAGCCTGCTGTGTAGCTGGTACCACAGGCATGTACCGCCACACAGGCTAACCTTTTTTTTTTTTTTTTTTTTGAGAGAGAGATGGGGTCTTGCTATGTTGCCCAGGCTGGTCTCATTCTCCTGGGCTCAAGCAGTCCTGCTACCTTGACCTCCCTGAGAGCTAGAATTGCAGGCATGAACCACCGCTTCTGACCTGAATACTTCCTTTTTCTTCCTGCTAAACTCTGCTTGTTTGCTTTCAACTGAATATGCTGTGAAGCTAATGAATTTGGAGCCTTGGGGCAGCTTACGGACTTGGTTTTCTGTGCTGAGAGCCTGGTAACTAAGAAGTGGGGAGGGGGAGCCAGGATGCATAGGGAGCATTTCTGATAAATTACCTAAAAAGATCTCAAAAAAGGTACTTGACTCTCCACGACTCTAGAAATATGTTGTGATTTATTTCTATATTCTAGGTATGTATTTGCCACTTTTTTTCCTTTTCTTGTAAGTAGGTTCCCAAAGTTGTATAAGCAGCCTCAGGTTTCCTCCAAACCTGGACCGGCCCCGCCACTCGTCACCTCCACAAGTGTGTTCAGCTGCGTGTTGCTGTTGTCACCAGCATCTTGAGAGTGTGGTTTGCAGGTGGAAGAACTTGGGAATGTTCTTCATCAAAATGATGCCTGCCCCCTTACTCACAGGGTTTTCTGTCCTCGCAGGCACATGGAGATTTAAACTGTAGTACTGAAAAAAAGTTTCAGTAGCCCAAATAGAATGAGATTAGAAGTACTCCTGCATCTTTTTTTTTTTAGATGGGGTCTCTCTCACTCTGTGACCCAGGCTGGAATGCAGTGGCATGATCTCAGCCCACTGCAACCTCCACTTCCTGGGTTCAAGCAATTCTCGTGCCTCAGCCTCTCAAATAGCTGAGATTACAGGCATGTGCTACCACGCCCAGGTAATGTTTATATTTTTAGTAGAGACAGGGTTTCACCTTGTTGGCCACACTGGTCTTGAACTCCTCTCAAACCACACTTCCAAGGTGCTCAAGCAATACACCCACTTCAGTTTCCCACTTTCAGTGCTGGGATTATAGACATGAGCCACTGCATCTGGCCTCAGGTTTATTAATATAAATGAAACATACACTTGCCTGTGAGGGAAGAGCCTTTTGAATTCAGCTCTTTATCCAGAACGGGTCAGACAGTCTGGAAGTCTGAGAAGTGTGAAGGTGGAGATGTGGTAGGTCCTGGGAGAAGTGAAGGAGGACCAGGATGTGTGTGAGCATAGCCACTGTCGCCAACAGTAGAGGCGGCTGGCTGGCATACTCAGCAGCTCCTAGTGCCCTTGGCCTGCAGCCTTAAGTATGTTTGTGCCTTCCCTCTGTATCCTCTTCCTGCCTGACTCAGAGTCTGTCTCCCACACCCACTGCTCCATTGAAACTGCTCTGGCAAAAGTACAGTCTGCCAGCTGCCAGACCCCACGGGCACTCGGAGTCTTCATCTTCCTTCTCACAGCACTGTCAGCTGTTCTTTGTTCTGCAACTTCTCTTGTTCCTTGGCTTCCACAATTCCACTACTTCTTATCTCTTTGTAAAGTCTGTGTCTTCTACTTCCACCTTGAATCGTGTCATGATTTTGGACCCCATACGACCTGCATCTCTTCCTGCACCATCTACTCTTGTCACAGAGCTGTCACTCACCTGTGCAGTGATGACTCACAGCTCTGTATCACCTGTCTTGACCTCACACTTGTATTGCACCTCAGATATAATTTGTTCAGAGCTACTTCCCCTTCCAGTGTTTGTTTCTTTTCCAGTATTCCCTGTTCCTGATAGTGGCAATGCCGTGTCTCCATTCACCTAAGCGAGGAGTTAGAATCACCTCCTTTTTCCAGGTCACAGAGGGGCCACAGCAGCTCCACACACACCCTGAGCCAGATGGGCATGTGCTTCCGTTCTCCTCAGATGAATCCGTTTTTCCTTTTTCTTTTTTTTCTAGAGATGGGGTTTCTACCTCAACTGTTGCCCAGGCTGGTCTCGAACTCCTGGCCTCAAGCAGTCCTCCCATCTCGGCCTCCCAAAGCGCTGGGATTTACAAGCATGAGCCAACTCACCTGGCTCAGATGTCTCTTGAATTGGGCATTTGCAGTGGCATTTCTGTGCTAATAATTGCTACCATGTATTCATTGCTCACTGCAGGGCTCTTGGAAGCACGTAGCATGTGCTGTGTTGTTTAATTCTCACAATAAATCTGGGTGGTATTTCCCCCCATTTACAGGTGCAGAAACCTCAGAGAGCTGAAGTGACTTACCCAGGGTCACTCACTGTTGCTGTTAAGTCAAAGAGGTGACAGTTAACTCAGGTTCTGTCATTTCAGAGCTGTTGTTTTCTGTTTTTTTGTTTTTTTGAGACGGAGTTTCGCTCTTGTGACCCAGGCTGGAGTGCAATGGCGCGATCTCGGCTCACCGCAACCTCCGCCTCCTGGGTTCAGGCAATTCTCCCGCCTCAGCCTCCTGAGTAGCTGGGATTACAGGCACATGCCACCATGCCCAGCTAATTTTTTGTATTTTTTTAGTAGAGACGGGGTTTCACCATGTTGGCCAGGATGGTCTCGATCTCTTGACCTCGTGATCCACCCGCCTCGGCCTCCCAAAGTGCTGGGATTACAGGCCTGAGCCACCGCGCCCGGCAGGAGTAGGTAATTTTTGACACTGAAGTACCTGGAAGTTCATTAGTTTGTTTTGTTTACTTTTGCTTCTATTTTAAATTCTCTGTGATAAAAAGATCTTTGCGAATCGATTGGAGTATGCACAGCTTTCCTAATACGACTGTATCAACGTCCTCTTCTTATAGTGCTGTGCCGTGGCTTTTATTGAGAAGTTAGACGCCCAGTCTTTGAATTTAAGTCAGGAGGATTTTGACCGCTATATGTCTGGCCAGACCTCTCCGAGGAAGCAAGAAGCTGAGAGTTGGTCTCCTGATGCTTGCTTAGGTGTCAAGCAAATGTACAAGAACTTGGATCTCCTGTCTCAGTTGAATGAACGACAAGAAAGGATCATGAATGAAGCCAAGAAACTGGAAAAAGACCTAATAGATTGGACAGATGGAATTGCAAGGGAAGTTCAAGACATTGTTGAGAAATACCCGCTGGAAATTAAGCCTCCAAATCAACCATTAGCAGCTATTGACTCTGAAAACGTTGAAAATGATAAACTTCCTCCACCACTGCAACCTCAAGTTTATGCAGGATGATCACAATTTACATGGAGAGTATTTATTTGAGCCTAAACTGTAGGTAGCCCTACTACTTTCAGCTGATTGGGATCCAGAATATAACTAAATTGCCTATAAATATCAGAGCATTTTTAAAGGCACAGTGGATGGGGATTGCTTTTATTGTTTTTCCTAGCAGGGGAAGCTTAGTTAATAATAAAATTACTATTTATTTGAGTTACCGATACAGATTCACATAAGACTTGTGTGCAAATTTTGTCTCAATCTTTTTTTTCCCCCTCCATGATTTTCCTATATGCTTCCTCTGTGGTTTGGTTTTGGTAAATAATTGCCTTTTAAAGGATAAAACAAATGAATGCTACAAAGTGTATGTTTAAGGAAATTAAATGGTACCACTCTTCACAGTATGAAATAATTTTATAATTGTAAAGACAGAAATTATATTGATAAGTAAATATGTAAAATTGTAAATATTTAATAAAAAAAGGAATGGTGTCTGCTGTGCATGGCATTTTATATGTTAATTTTTTAGTTTAAAATGAAGTATATTGAATGTTTGCCTTTAGCACCATTTTATTTGGTTTGTCCCACTAAAATGACTCGAGAAGTGTTTAAACAAACTTTCTGAAGATGTGCACTCCATCTTTAACAACATGTTAGCCCTAACTTTGAGGTTCTATATAGTCAGAGACTATGACACCACTGTTTCAGAATAAATTTTAGGCCACAAAAAATAGTTGTTTCATGTAGTCGATAGAAGACTTTAAACCATGCTTTTAGCTTATTTTCCCCTTAGTCATTCAGCAAATCTGTATTGGGTTGTTTGGTGAGAAGGAGCAGGCCCTGGGTCTGGAATGGAAGGCAGGAATGAACAGGCCTCTGATGGTGGTAGGTGATGGGTCCCTTAGCTGTAAGATGCAGGGGGCGTCTTGCAGCCTCCACAATGTACTTTCGACTTTATGGGCAGGCCAGACACGTTTTCTGATCCTCTTTCAGGACATTTCAACCTCAGGACTGTTAACATTAGTGGCCTGAGAGGTGTTTGTTGTGAGGGACCACCCTGTGCATGGTAGAATGTTCAGCAGCATTCCTGCTCACCATACCTACTAGATGACAGTAGCACCCCACAGAGCTGTGAAAAATTCTCTCCAGACAGTCAGATGTCTCCTGGGGCCATATCTCCCCCCACCCCCGCTCCGTTAAGAACCACTGATGTGTTTTACAAACCAGGAGTTACCCTCCTGGTGGTTAATACGGTGTAACCAAAGAACCTTGCACTCAGTGCACAGTGTGATGTTAACTAAATGAGTAAAATAGGAGGCTGGACAGCTACTTCTTGCATTGTAGAATCTTTTCTCATGGCAGTGGAACCTTCCATAACCTACATATACCACTGATGATTCTTCCACTCAGTGACTTCCACAGATTGTGCAACTGTACTTGTGAAATGGTGCATGAGGCCCCAGGACACTGTTTTCTGGAACAGCATCACTTCACACGAGCAGCTGGGAAGGATTTTCTTGCTTTTCCATTATCTTCCTAAGAATGGAGCCCAGTAATTTTGGAATAAAATCAAGATGGATATAAAACTTCTTACTCTTAAATTGACATGTACCTGTGAAGCTTGACATCTGTGTCATCACGCACTGAAGACGGGAAGCAGTTCACGGAGTCAGCTGGTTCCCAGGCTTGCGTAGAAGGTGATGAGTTACTACCAAAAGCCAGTGAGAATCTTCAATAGAATAACCTGGGTCCAAGTGATGTTAGTAGAAAAGTTCCCTGTCTTTGTTTTAGTTTTCTATGTGCTTTTTAGGTGCGAATCCAAATATGTAGTGTTAATTCCCCTGGAAAATACACAGTTCTTTTAGTTATTGTACATTCTGTTTGTTAAACTGCAAATCAACTTCCCACAAAAGCTGACTTCTTTGGGTCTCTTAACATATCTTTAAAGTAGATCATTGAATTAATTTTTTGGAGGTATCTCATATTGGTCATATTCTTCAGGTATGGACTCTCGCCTTATAGGCTTCTGTTTCTGTTAAGTCAGCATCAATACAATGGCCAGAGTTTCTGTTTTTGCAACAAGAAGGTGTTGGTATTTTATGTACGGTAAACGTGACTGGAATAAACCTTTGGTCAGAAGTCTTTATTAATAAAGTTTCACAATCCATCCCTCTTCCAAAAATTGATTTGGTTCTTTCTTAGGAAAATATACATTATTATTAATATTCTATGCTACAAAGGTTTTCTGCTTAAGCCACAGCCATCATCATACCTAAAAAATGAAACATTAGAGACATTTGCCAGTTTTAGAAGACAGGAATATTTGCTGTCACCACAATTAACATTGTTCTGGTAGTTCTACCAACGTACTCAGTCTTCAAAAATAAGTAAAAATAGAGAAAAAGTGAGTTAACGTAATCAATATAGAGCTATTATTGTCTGGTGGTAGGGGTATGAACTCTGGAGCTGGAAGGCTTGGATTTGGTTTTGAATTTTGATTCTGCAATTTTTTTTTTTTTTTTTTTTTTAAAGACAGGGATTCACCATGTTGGTCAGGCTGGTCTTAAATTCCCAACCCCAGGTGATCCGCCTGCCTCGGCCTCCAAAGTGCTTGGATTACAGGCATGAGCCACCACACCTGGCCTGCTACTTTTTTTTGAGACAGAGTTTCACTCTTGCTGCCCAGGCTGGAGTGCAATGGTTTAATCTTGGCTCACCGCAACCTCCGTGTCCCAGGTTCAATTGATTCTCCTGCCTTAGCCTCCCAAGTAGCTGGGATTACAGACATGCACCACCATGCCTTGGCTACTTTTTTGTACTTTTAGTAGAGATGGGGTTTCTCCATGTTGGTCAGGCTGGTCTTGAACTCCCAACCTTGGGTGATCCACCCACCTCGGCCTCCCACAGTACTGGGATTACAGGTGTGAGCCACTGCACCTGGCCTTGATTCTGCTACTTATTTAGCTCATTGGCCCTTAACAAATCTCATGTTTCAGATCCCGCAGCTGTGAAATGGGGATAATAATATTACTGAACCATGGAATTTTTGTCTGAATTTAGAACAAATGACAGCTATTATTTGTAGATCGTTATTTTACCTAGAAAACCCAAGAGAAGGCTGGGTGTGGTGGCTAACACCTGTAATCACTTTGGAAGGCAAGGCAGGAGGATTGCTTGAGGCCAGGAGTTCGAGAGCAACCTCAGCAACATAGAACCCGATCTCTACAAAAAATAAAGCACTAGCTGGGCGTGGTGGCTCACGCCTGTAATGCAAGCACTTTGGAGGCCAAGGCGGGTGGATCACCTGAGGTCGGGAGTTCAAGATCAGCCTGACCAACATGGTGAAACCCCGTCTTTAAAAATAAAAGAAAAATAATAAAAAATAAAACACTAGCTGGACATGGTGGTATGTACCTGTAGTCCCAGCTACTGGGAAGGCTAAGGTGAGAAGATCACCTAAGCCCAGGAATTGAGGTTGTAGTGAGCTGTGATCTCACTACTGCATGGCAGCCTGAGTGAGACCGTCTTTAAAAAAAAAAGAAAAAAAGGCTGGGCGCGGTGGCTCAAGCCTGTAATCCCAGCACTTTGGGAGGCCGAGAGGTCAAGAGATCGAGACCATCCCAGTCAACATAGTGAAATCCCATCTCTACTAAAAATACAAAAAATTAGCTGGGCATGGTGGCACGTGCCTGTAATCCCAGCTACTCAGGAGGCTGAGGCAGGAGAATTGCCTGAACCCAGGAGGCAGAGGTTGCGGTGAGCCGAAATCGCGCCATTGCACTCCAGCCTGGGTAACAAGAGCGAAACTCTGTCTCAAAAAAAAATAAAAGGAAAACCTAAGAAATTTATATTAGCTATAGAATTTCATCTCTATGTTAGAGACGGAATTCTAAAAGAGCAATAAAAACTAGCTGGGTGCAGTGGCTCATACCTGTAATCCCAGCACTTTGGCAGGCAGAGGCGGGTGGATCATTTGAGGTCGGGAGTTTGAGACCAGCCTGACCAACATGGAGAAACCCCCATCTCTACTAAAAATTAGCTGGGTGTGGTGGCACATGCCTGTAATCCCAGCTACCTGGGAAGCTTGAACCCGGAGGTGGAGGTTGCAGTGAGCCGAGATTCCTATTGCACTCCAGCCTGGGCGAGAAGAGCAAAAACTGTCTCAAAAAAAAAAAAAAAAAAAACAATAGCTGGGCATGGTGGCGCGTGCCTGTAATCCCAGCTACTCAGGAGGCTGAGGCAGGAGAATTGCCTGAACCCAGGAGGCGGAGGTTGCGGTGAGCCGAGATCGCGCCATTGCACTCCAGCCTGGGTAACAAGAGCGAAACTCCATCTCAAAAAAAAACAAACAAACAACTAACTGTACAAAATGACTTTCCTATATACCATTGCTAACCACTTAGCAAATATTATGGGGAAAAAGTTAATTTACAATTGGAAACATAAGTCACCTTTAGAGAACACAGCTTTCAGGATCTATATGAGAAAAAGAAGACTGCGTGAGAAACACAAAGGTGTGGCTGCAGAGGCCCCTATGCTTGGACTTTAGGGCACTGTTGCTGCCGTCTTGGAATTTTTTTTTTTTTTTTTTTTTTGAGATAAGGTCTTGCTCTATCACCCAGGTTGGAGTGCAGTGGTGCTAGCATTACTTACTGCAGCTTGAACCACCTGGGCTTAAGCTGTCCTGTCTCAACCACCTCAGTAGCTGGGACCACACCTGTGCTCCACTGCACCCACCTAATTTTTAAGTTTTTTTTTTTTGAGACGGAGTTTCGCTCTTGTTACCCAGGCTGGAGTGCAATGGCGCGATCTCGGCTCACCGCAACCTCCGCCTCCTGGGTTCAGGCAATTCTCCTGCCTCAGCCTCCTGAGTAGCTGGGATTACAGGCACGTGCCACCATGCCCAGCTAATTTTTTGTATTTTTAGTAGAGACAGGGTTTCACCATGTTGACCAGGATGGTCTCGATCTCTCGACCTTGTGATTCACCCGCCTCGGCCTCCCAAAGTGCTGGGATTACAGGCTTGAGCCACCGCACCCGGCCCAATTTTTAAGTTTTTTATAGACACAGCATCTCACTATGTTGTCCAGGCTGGTCATAAACTCTTGGGCTCAAGCAGTCCTCCCACCTTGGCTTCCTAATGTGCTGGGATTACAGGCATAAGCCGCCAGGTCAGGAGTTTGAGGCCCGCCTGGCCAACGTGGTAAAACCCCGTCTCTACTAAAAATACAAAAATTAGTCGGGTGTGGTGGTGTATGCCTGTAATTTCAGCTTCTCAGGAGGCTGAGGCACAGGAATCGCTACTTGAACAGGGAAGCGGAGGTTGCAGTGAGCTGAGATCGTGCCACTGCACTCCAGCCTAGGCAACAAAGCAAGACTCCATCTCAAAAAAAAAAAATAATAATAGTAGAATTGCAGTGTGGGAAGTAAAAATATCCTCTTCAAAGTTTCCTTTCTTGTTAAAAAATTCATTAAGTGTTAGAAATAATAGTTTGTTTTAAACACTTTCTTTAGAAGTCTTTTTGCTAGAAGCCCCACACAATGTAGCTGTTGGACATGCTTACAGGCGGGTAGTACTAACATTCTATGTCCTTGTACTTTAACCAAGACATCTGTGCTGAACGTGCTCACAAGCATGTCCCAGCTCGCAGCCTACGCCCCTTCCTTATTTGAACTTCCCCTTTTTGCTCTCCATGGCTTTTTCCTGTTTAGAAAAGTTTCAAGTTGTTAGCCAATCAGGTTTTAGTTTAGATTGCGAGGTCTGGCTCCTGCCAACACAGATTAGACACAGCAGTAAAGTCGACCCCCCCCACCCCGCAAATGCGTAAGAAATAAATATGTCTGCTTTCCTTTGTTCATTGTACTCTCATGGCAAGATTGCGATGGGACCCTTTCTGCAGGAAGAAAAAGAATTGCTTTGCTGAGAGAGCCTTAGTCCCAGTACTAATTTTTCTTTGCAGCACCGAGCATGTATTTCCAATTTCTATTTCCAACAGCAGAGACCGAAGAATGGATCTGTTAACTGGGACGCAGATCAATAGAAATTTCCAGTATGAGCAACAGAGAGAAAACTGAAATTTTAAAATGGAGGGTCAGGGACCTGTGGGATAGTTAAAAAAAAAATATATATATATATATATATATTATTCTTGTCAGTAGAGTCCTAGAAGGAGAGGAGAAAAATGCATATGGCTAAAAAAAAAAAAAAAAAAAAAAAAATTAACAGCTGAAAATCTCCCCCAAAATTTCAAAGGCAGAAAGCTACAGATTTAAGAAGCTGAGTAAACCATAAACAGGATAAATAAATTATGCAAAGACATGTCACAAACCTCTCAGAATTAAAGACAAAAAAACCTTGAAAGTAGTTAAATAGCAAATGACAGATTACCTATAGTGAAACAATCGATTGATTGGTGGATAGAGTTTTTGAAACAAGGCTTCTCTGTTGCCCAGGCTGGCATGCAAGGGAACAATCATGGCTCAAGGCAGCCTCAGCTTCCAGACTCAGGTGATCCTCCCACTTCAGCCTGGGACTACGGGCATGAACCACCATCCCTGGCTAATATTTTCTGTATTTTTTTTTTTTTTTAATTGAGACGGAGTTTCGCTCTTGTTACCCAGGCTGGAGTGCAATGGCGCGAACTCAGCTCACCACAGCCTCTGCCTCCTGGGTTCAGGCAATTCTCCTGCCTCAGCCTCCTGAGTAGCTGGGATTACAGGCACGCCCCACCATGTCCAGCTAATTTTTTGTATTTTTAGTAGAGACGGGGTTTCACCATGTTGACCAGGATGGTCTCGATCTCTCAACCTCGTGATCCACCCGCCTCGGCCTCCCAAAGTGCTGGGATTACAAGCTTGAGCCACCGCGCCCGGCCCATATTCTCTTAATGAGAAAAAAAATCATGTTACAAAGTGTTTGCTTGGTAACAGTTTACTGAGACTTAAACTGACAACTTTAGAACTTTATTTATTTATTTACTTAATTTTTCTTTTTTCTTTTTTTTTTTTTTGAGACGGAGTTTCGCTCTTGTTACCCAGGCTGGAGTGCAATGGCGCGATCTCGGCTCACCGCAACCTCCGCCTCCTGGGTTCAGGCAATTCTCCTGCCTCAGCCTCCTGAGTAGCTGGGATTACAGGCACGCGCCACCATGCCCAGCTAATTTTTTGTATTTTTAGTAGAGACGGGGTTTTACCTTGTTGAGCAGGATGGTGTCGATCTCTCGACCTCATCATCCACCCGCCTCAGCCTCCGAAAGTGCTGGGTTTACAGGCGTGAGCCACTGCGCCCGGTTCTTTTTTTTTTTTTTTTTATAAGATGGGGTTTCACCATGATGGCCCGGCTGGTCTTGAACTCCTGACCTCAGCTGATCCACCCACCTTGGCCTCCCAAAGTGCTAGGATTACAGGTGTTAGCCACTGCACCCGGCCAGAGCTTTATTTTTATTTATTTATTTATTTATTTAGAGACGGAGTTTCGCTCTTGTTACCCAGGCTGGAGTGCAATGGCGCGATCTCGGCTCACCGCAACCTCCGCCTCCTGGGTTCAGGCAGTTCTGCCTCAGCCTCCCGAGTAGTTGGGATTACAGGCACGTGCCACCATGCCCAGCTAATTTTTTGTATTTTTAGTAGAGACGGGGTTTCACCATGTTGACCAGGATGGTCTCGATCTCTTGACCTCGTGATCCACCCCCCTCGGCCTCCCAAAGTGCTGGGATTACAGGCGTGAGCCACTGCACCCGGCCAGAGCTTTATTTTTTTAAGGAGCCAATTAGCTTGAAAATAGGACCAAAAAAATTGTGAATTTTATATTGTACTCTAAAGAAAAAATCGATGGCATAAATAAATGACATAATATCTTCAGTGATCATATTGTTATTGTAAATAACCTTAGGTAGTAATTTATACATTATACAAATGAATATGAAGTTGTATATAGTACTTGAACAAGTTTCCCTTTTAAATATTGATGGACATTTAACTTTGTTTTTTTTTTTTTTGAGATGGAGTTTCACTCTTGTCACCCAGGCTGGAGTGCAATGGTGGGATCTTGCCTCACTGCAACCTCTACCTCCCTGGTTCAAGTAATTGTCCCATCTCAGCCTCCCAAGTAACTGGGATTACAGGTACATGCTACCACGCCCAGATAATTCTTTATATGTTTAGTAGAGATGGATGGGGTTTCACCATGTTGGTCAGGCTGGTCTTGAACTCCCAGCCTCAGGCGATTCACCTGCCTCAGCCTCTCAAAGTGCTGGGATTACAGGCGTGAGCCGCTGCGCCTGGCCATGTCTTTTTTTTCTTTTTCTTTTTTTTTAGACAGGGCCCCACTCTGTCACTCAGGCTGGAGTGCACTGGTACCATCATGGCTCGCTGCATCCTTAACCTCCCTGGGCTCAGCCAGTCCTCCCACTTTAGTTCTTCAAGTAGCTGGGATTACAGGCAGCCTGCCACCACACCTGGCTAATTTTTGTATTTTTTCTTTTTTTTTTTTTTTTTTTTTTGAGACAGAGTTTCGCTCTTGTTACCCAGGCTGGAGT
The DNA here is from genome assembly GCF_048565385.1 of Saimiri boliviensis. Taxonomy (NCBI): domain Eukaryota; kingdom Metazoa; phylum Chordata; class Mammalia; order Primates; family Cebidae; genus Saimiri; species Saimiri boliviensis. Next base: position 40,766,595 of record NC_133468.1, on the reverse strand, counting down.
GCAATGGCGCCATCTCGGCTCACCGCAACCTCCGCCTCCTGGGTTCAGGCAATTCTCCTGTCTCAGCCTCCTGAGTAGCTGGGATTACAGGCACGCGCCCCCATGCCCAGCTAATTTTCAGTATTTTTAGTAGAAACGGGGTTTCACCATGTTGACCAGGATGGTCTTGATCTCTCGACCTCGTGATCCACCCGCCTTGGCCTCCCAAAGTGCTGGGATTACAGGTTTGAGACACCGCGCCCGGCCTAATTTTTGTATTTTTTATAGAGATGGGTTTTCGCCATGTTGCCCAGGCTGGTCTTGAACTCCTGGCCTCAAGAGACCCTCCTGCCTCAGCCTCCCAAAGCATTGGGATTACAGGCGTGAACTGCTGTGCCTGACACAGGTCTCTGATGTGGTTTCAGATGAACTATGTGAATCGGTTTGGGTAATGGTAAAGGCTCTCGTTTTTGCATGTCTATTTGGAGAAAGATGTACTTGTCATTCCTCATTTCATTTTACTCAGTAGGGAAAGAAATTTCCATTCAGACGTTATTATCCATTTCCTTATTGGCATTCAGGTCAGGAAGACACTGTCACAATATACATTATACATGTTTAAAAATCACACATTCTGCCGGGCGCGGTGGCTCAAGCCTGTAATCCCAGCACTTTGGGAGGCCGAGGCGGGTGGATCACGAGGTCAATAGATCGAGACCATCCTGGTCAACATGGTGAAACCCCGTCTCTACTAAAAATACAAAAAGCTAGCTGGGCATGGTGGCGTGTGCCTGTAATCCCAGCTACCCAGGAGGCTGAGGCAGGAGAATTGCCTGAGCCCAGGAGGCGGAGGTTGCGGTGAGCCGAGATCGCGCCATTGCACTCCAGCCTGGGTAACAAGAGCAAAAACTCCGTCTCAAAAAAAAAAAAAAAAAAAAAAAAACACACACACACATTCCAACTTTGAAGCAGACTTTCCCTGTGATGCCTTTCACAGTGGTATCTCCATTCGGCCCTGTATCAATTCTGCTGCCCCTGAGGAGCTCATTAGCAGGCCTCGGCAACACTCTTCACTGGGTTCCTGTCATGGTCTTCTCAATCCCGACCATTTCCCATACACTTTTGTGAAAGGCCTTTCAAACCCCGCTGGGAACTGGATCAAGAGGTACTGTCCCTCTTGTGGATCTTCTTTCTCTATTACTGCTTTGATTCTTTTTTTGATAAGGGATGTCACTTTATTTTTTATTGTTTATTAGTTATTTTTGAGACAGAGTTTCATGCTATCACCATAGCTGGAGTGAAGTGCCGTGATCTCAGCTCACTGCAACCTCCACCTCCGGGGTTCGAGATTCTCCTGTCTCAGCCTCCTGAATAGCTGGGGTTATAGGTGCCCCCCACCATGCCTAGCTATATTTTATATTTGTAGTAGAGACAGGGTTTCACGATGTTGGCCAGGCTGGTCCCGAACTCCTGACCTCAAGTGATCTTCTGGCCTTAGCCTCCCAAAGTGCTGGGATTATAGATGTGAACCTTATTTTTTAATTTCAAAGCCATCTCAATGTTAAAGAAAAATTTGCAAGTATAGAACAAGGAACTACTGCCTTAATTTTACAAGGAGAGGCTGGGTACAATGACTCATACCTGTAATCCCAGCACTTTGGGAGGCTGAGGTGGGAGGATTGCTTGAGCCTGGGAGTTTGAGACCAGCCTGGGCAACGGACACTCTGTTTCTACAAAGCATAAAATAAAAGCATTAGCTGGGAGTGGTGGCACGCACCTGTAGTCCCAGCTACTTGGGAGGCCGAGACAGGAGGATTGCTTGAGCCTGAGAGGTTGAGGCTACAGTGAGCTATGATTGTGCCACTGCACTCCAGCCTGGGCAACAGAACAAGACCCAGTACAAGACCCTGTCTCAAAATGAATAAATAAATAAATAAGCAAACAAACATGGGTATTTTGGCATTCAATCCTGTAGGTTCATTGGAAGCATTTTCTTTCTGAAATTTCTCTAAGCCTCGGAATCGTATATGCTAAGGAGTTTGAGAAGAATTCACAGTGGGAAACCCAGATTTCTAGAAACTTATCTCAAGGTTTTGCTGGCTCTTCGTCAATTTCTTTCTTTTTCATGCCATTTAAAAGTTAACTGTCTAAAGATTTCCACATGTTTAGAGCCCATATTTTTATCCCTTTTTTTGTTTTGGTTTTCTTTCTTTTGTAAAGCCCTAATCTTTAAAAAAAAAAAAAAAGTTTTGTTTAGATATAATTAACATACTATACCATTAACTCAATTAAAAGTGCACACTTCAGTGGTTTTTAGTTTAACCACAGAATTGCGCAACCATCGTCATATTTACTTTTTCTTGAGACGGAGTCTTGCTCTGTCTCCCAGGCTGGAGTGCAATGGCCTGATCTTGGCTCACTGCAACCTCCACTTCCCAGGTTCAAGAGATTCTTGTGTCTCAGTCTCTCAAATAACTGGGATTACAGGTACACGCCACCATGCCCAGCTAATTTTTGTATTTTTAGTACAGATGGAGTTTCACCATGTTAGCCAGGCTGGTGTCAAACTCCTGACCTCAAGTGATCCACTGGCCTCAGCCTCCCAAAGTGGTGGGATTACACGCGGAGCCACCACTCCTGGCCTATAGTTTAACATTTTCTTCACTCCCAAAAGAAACCCCCTGGCTATTACCACCTCCCAATTTGCCTCCTGCCCACCCTAGGCAACCCAACCACTAATGTGCTTTCCGTTCCATAGATTTGTCTGTCCTGGACATTTCATAGAAATGTGTCATCCACTACATGGTCTTTTGTGACTGGCTTCTTTAAAAAAAAAAAAAAGTGTTTTTTTTTGAGATGGAGTCTCACTCTGTCACCCAGGCTAGAGTACAATGGTGCGATCTCGGCTCACTGCAACCTCTGCCTCCTGGGTTCAAGTGATTCTGCTGCCTCAGCCTCCCGAGTAGCTGGGACTACAGGTATAGACCGCCACACCTGGCTACCTTTTGCAGTTTTACTGGAGATGGGGTTTCACCATATTAGCCGTGACTGGCTTCTTTCGCCTGACATAATATGTTCAAGATTCATGTATGCTGTAGTTTGCTCCGGTTCTTCACTCCTTTTCATGGCTGACTACCATTCTGCTGTGTGAATTTGCCACATTTTGTTTATCCATTCATCAGCTGATGAACATATTGAGTTGCTTCCACTTTTTGGCTATTATGATGCTGCTACGAACACTCCTGTACAACCTTTTATTTGGAATTTTTGTTTGCAATTCTCTTGGGTCTCCAGAAGTTGAATTGTGAGGTCAAATGGTTAACTGTTTTTTTTTTGTTGTTGTTCTGGCGACAAGGTCTGGCTCTGTCGACCAGGCTGAAGTGAAGTGGTGTGATCTCAGCTCACTGCAACCTCTGCTTTCTGGGCTCAAGCCATTCTCCCATCTCAGCACCCCCAAGTAGCTAGCATTACAGGCATCTGCCACCACATCCGGCTCATTTTTCATATTTTTAGCAGAAATAGGGTTTCGCCATGTTGCGAAGGCTGGTCTCAAACTCCTGACCTCAAGTGATCTGCCTGCCTCAGCTTCCCAAAGTGCTGGGATTACAGGCGTGAGCCACCCCACTCGGCCAGTAACTTTGTTTTGTTTTTTAAATAAAGCCATATGTCTTAGAACTTGTTTATTTGTTTATTTGAGATGGGGTCTCACTGTTTTCCAGGCTGGTCTTTTTTTTTTTTTTTTTTTTTACAATCCAGCTGGATGTTGTAGCTCACACCTGTAATCCCAGCACTTTGGGAAGCTGAGTCAGGAGGACTGCTTGAGGCCAGAAGCTCAAAACCAGCCTGGGCAACACAGTGAGACCTTGTCCGTATTAAAAAAGGGTTTTTAAAAATATTGGCTAGACTCAGTAGCTCACACCTGTAATCCCAAAACTTTGGGAGGCCAAGGTGGGTGGATCACTTGAGGCGAGGCGTTCATGGGCAGCCTGACCAACATGGGAAAACATTGTCTCTACTAAAATTACAAAAATTAGTGGGGCGTGGTGGCATGTGCCTGTAATCCCAGCTACTTGGGAGGCTTAGGCAGAAGAATTGCTTGAACCAGGGAGGTGGAGGTTGCAGTGAGCTGAGATCGTGTCACTGCACTCCAGCCTGGGCAACAGAGCAAGACTCCATCTCAAAACAAAAACAAAAATTTTATTGAAATCCCATACAAGGTAGCTAGGATAAAAGATTTGAGGTTGCCTTTTTTACATTCTCCTATGGTCTCAATCACTAGGTGATATATGGTGCCATTGGTGGTGGGGCTCCTTTTATTAAATTATCAGTCATAGCCTGAGTAAGGGACATCTCACTAGGGAGTTTGGTTCCATCGTTATATACACAATTCAATACTGCCTGCACTCGAAGATTATGTGACACCCATCACAACAAGGAAGGTAATTCAAATGGTGCAAGATGAGAAAAGAGGGCAAGAGCCCTGGAAATAAGAGGGTATTCAGTGAAGGAACTGAGCCATTGTGTTGATCATTGCAGGCGTCATCTGATACACCTTCGTTAAAATGGGTCCCGACGGCCGGGTGCAGTGGTTTACACCTATAATCCCAACACGTTGGAAGGTGGAAGTGAGCAGTTCACTTGATCCCAGGAGTTTGAGACCAGCCTGGGCAAATGCGGCTTTCCCCATTTCTACAAAAAATACGAAAATTAGCTGGGTATTGTGGTACACACCTGTGGTCCCAGTTACTCGGGAGGCTGAGACAGGAGGATCAATTTAGTCTGAGAGGTTGAGGCTGCCGTGAGCCACAATTTCGAGACTGCACTCCAGCCTGGGTGACAGAGCAAGACCTTGTCTCAAAAGTAACAACAAAACTTTCATTACCTGTAAAGCACCATGTGCTCCTGCCCATCACATTCCCCTCACACTGAACATGAAGTTTATGTAGCTTTTACCCCTGCTTTACGTCAGTTCAACCAATTACCTATGCATCTCTAAACAGTATGTTGATTAACTTGCCTGTTTTGAATTTTATATAATGGGAATATATAGCAGTGTACCGTTTTGTGATTTGCTCCCTACCAAAATTATATTCTGAAATTGACTACCATAATTGTGTGAGCTGTATTAAATAATTTTCACTGGTCTTTTGTATCTGATTAAACATCAAGATGGGCCAGGCGTGGCGGCTCACACCTGTAATCCCAGAACTTTGGGAGGCTGAGGCGGGAGGATCACTTGGGCCCAATAGTTCAAGACCAGCTTGGGTAACATGCGGAGACGCTGTCTGTAGAAAAAAAAAAACTAAACCATAAATATATCAAAGTTGATTTTTACATTTGACTTTATGGACATCTGCTTTTTCTCAATTTTTTTTTTTTTTTTTTTTGAGATGGAGTTTCGCTCTTGTTACCCAGGCTGGAGTGCAATGGCGCGATCTCGGCTCACCGCAACCTCCGCCTCCTGGGTTCAGGCAATTCTCCTGCCTCAGCCTCCCGAGTAGCTGGGATTACAGGCACGTGCCACCATGCCCAGCTAATTTTTTGTATTTTTAGTAGAGACGGGGTTTCACCATGTTGACCAGCATGGTCTTGATCTCTCGACCTCGTGATCCGCCCATCTCTGCCTCCCAAAGTGCTGGGATTACAGTCGTGAGCCACCGCGCCCGGCCTTCATTTTGTTTTTATTTATAAATAGAGACAGTCTCCCTATGTTGCCAAGGCTGGTCTCGAACTCCTGGACTGAAGCGATCCTCCTGCCTCGGCGTCCCAAAGAGATGACAGGCGTGAGCCGCCGCGCCCGGCCCCAAATGATACGTTTATCAGCCGTGATTACTATTCCAGCACATCAACAGACACACGCGCGGCGCACACAGCAGCACAGTGTGCACTAACGTGGGCACGCTCCGTGCACATGCACGCTGCACACACACTCACCGCCTGCGAGCCACACGGACGCGCCACGCGCACACGCACTCCACGTACGTCCGCCACGCACGCCACCCGGCCCGGAAGCGCGTTTCCACCGCCCGCTCCTGACGAAGCTTGTCCCGGCCGCGCCGCCGTCGGACGCCCGGGGTCGGAGGTCACGGCGGCGTTGGCGGTGGCGTGTGTGTGTGTTTTTTTTCACCCGGAAACCGCGGCGGCCGGAGCCAGAGCTGAGGCGGCGGCGGGAGCCCAGTCGGCGTCTGGTGCCTGCTTCGGCCCCGCGGAGCCGGACGCTGCCCCCGGCGCGGCGGGGAGGATGGTGCCGAGCGGCCCCGGGCCCGCTGCGCGCTGCCAGGAGTGAGCCCAGCGCGTCCGCGGGCGTCCGCCGAGCAGCTGGCCCCGCCGGGCCCGGGGCGCGCCGCTGCCCGCCGAGGCGGGGTGAGCCGGGTCTGGCGGGCGGGCTGGGGTCGGGCCGGTCCGGGAGGCTCGCGGGGCCGGGAGCGGGGGGCGTGCTGGCCGGGAGCGGCCCCTCCGCCGGCTTCTTTCCGCGTTTCCGGGGTGCAGTTCCCCCCCCGCAGCGGCAGGCGGGGGTCGCCCAGCATCGGCCGGCCTGGGCCTGGTCCGTCTACACCGGCGCGTGCCCGCCCGCGTTCCCCGAGCCCGGGCTCGCCGCCGGCCGTGGAGACGGCGGGTCTCACCGCGTGCGGAGCCGAGGCCGGATAAGTCGGATTTGGCACCGGAACGTTTTGGTGGTTTGCCATCTCCGACTCTGGGGCGCGTTCGCGTTTGTCCTCCGTTCGCCGGTGGGACCCGTCCCGGGAGGGTGGGAGGGCGGCGTGCGTCTGCGCGGCGTGGGACGGCGCGGGGCGCTCCCCGCGCGGAGCTCGGTGCACACCCGGCGCGAGGCGGCCGTGCGCGCGCTGTCGGTGACATGCGGGGTGCGCGCGAGGAGGTGTCGGGCCCCCGGCCGGGCGCCGTCGGGAGTGACACCCGCCGCCCAGCTGGGGAGCGGGCCTTTGTGGAGGAGTCCGGGGTCCGAGCGTCGTTCCCGGCCGGCAGGCGACGGCTGCCGCTGGCTGGGGAGCGGCGAGCTGCTTGGTGAGGATCGCGGCTTCCCCCGAACGGCTCGTGTCCGGCCTGGAAGGTGAGCCGCTCGGGAGGCCGTGGGAGGACGGACTCCGAGGCTGCCGCCCAGGGCGCGGTCACGGGTCTGTCTCCCTCGCACCGTCGGCTCGGGGTGCGAGCAGGTGTCTCTCATTTGTAGAAGGATGTTCCGTCGGCGCCCGGCCGGTCGTGGTGTCCACCCGCTTCCTCTTTGCATCTCGGAATTCCGACGGGAAATAGACCTGTTGCGCACCCAGGGCGCACTTAGGCTGCGCTGACCCCCAAGTGCGTTTACTCTCTAGGGGTAAGGGTGAAGATGCTGGGGGGATTCCTGTGGCCTCATTAAGGGGGACTGGAATCACCCAACACTGGTTGACTGCCACCGACTCCATTTAGGCTCTAGCTGCAGCTGTAGAGCTAATTGCAAATATATTTTTTTTTTTTTTTTTTTTTTTTGGAGGCAGAGCCTCACTCTTGTCTCCCAGGCTGGAATGCAGTGGCGGGATCTCTGCTCACTGCAACCTCCACCTCCCGGGTTCAAGTGATTCTCCTGCCTCAGCGCTCCCCTAGTGGCTGGGATTACAGGCTTGAGCCACCATGGCCAGCCCATTTTTATGTTTTCAGTAGAAATGGGGTTTCACCATGTTGGCCAGGCAGGTCTCAAACTTCTGACCTCAGGTGATCCATCCATCTTGGCCTCCCAGAGTGCTGGGATTACAGGCATGAACCACTGTGCCCGGCCCAAGTTCAAATATAGTGTTTCTGCCTGCAAGGAACATACTTAGAGGAAGCAATAGGCTGGAAGATGTGGCAGGACGGAATTGCCATAGTGGTATACCAGCTGTTAGGAATTTTGTTATGGTTACTATTAAAATTTTTTTCTTTTTTTCTTTTTTTTTTTTTTTTGAAGGAGGAGTCTTGCTCTGTCCCCCAAGCCGGAGCGCAGTGGCGCAGTCTTGGCTCACTGCAACCTCTGCATCTCGGGTTTAAGTAATTACCCTGCCTCAGCCTCCCCAATAGCCGGGATTACAGGCACCCGCCATCACACCCGGCTAATTTTTTCTATTTTTGGTAGAGGTGGGGTTTCACTGTGTTGGCCAGGCTGGTCTCAAATTCAGGTGATCAGTCCGCCTTGGCCTCCCAAAGTGCTGGTTTTTTTGTGTGTGAGCCACTTCACTCGGCCTGAAACTCATAAAGGAAATGACGTTTGAGGTGGATCTAGAAAGATTGGGAGGATTTGGGCTACTTAGAATTAGCTGGAAAATGAAAAAACTAGGGCCAGTTGGTGGACAAACACCGAGGCGAGGTAGCTGCACATCGGTGCCTGGAAATAGCGGCAGAGGCAGCTGGGGAGGGTTAAACGCTTTTCTTTGAAAGAAAAGCATAAGCTATCTAGTCTGCCTTCTGGTAGATTTTTGTTTTGTTTTTGTTTTGAGATGGAGTCTTCCTCTGTTGCTCAGGCTCGAGTACAATGGCTCGATCAGCAACCTCCGCATTCTGGGTTCAAGCAATTCCTCAGCCTTCTGAATAGCTGGGACAAAGGTGCGTGCCTGGGTCATTATGCCTGGGTAGTTTTTGTATTTTTATTGAAGACAGGGCTTCACCATGTTGGCCAGGCTGGTCTCAAACTCTTGGCATCAAGTGATCCACCCAACTTTGCTTCCCACAGTGCTGGGACTACGGGCGTGAGCCACTAGGCCCAGCCTTTGGTTTCTTTTTTTTTTTTTTTTTTTTGAGACGGAGTTTCGCTCGTTACCCAGGCTGGAGTGCAATGGCGCGATCTCGGCTCACCGCAACCTCTGCCTCCTGGGTTCAGGCAATTCTCCTGCCTCAGCCTCCTGAGTAGCTGGGATTACAGGCACACGCCACCATGCCCAGCTGATTTTTTGTATTTTTAGTAGAGACGGGGTTTCACCATGTTGACCAGGATGGTCTCGATCTCTCGACCTTGTGATCCACCCGCCTCGGCCTCCCAAAGTGCTGGGATTACGGGCTTGAGCCACCGCGCCCGGCCTGGTTTCTAAAGAATTGTTTTCATTTAATGGGTTTGTCTTGTTCTGTAGAAAGCTGGTGACATAAAACAGTGCCTAACTCGTGGTGGCTCATGCCTGTAATCCTAGCACTTTGCGAGGCCGAGGTGGGTGGATCACCTGAGGTCGGGAGTTCAAGACCAGCCTGGCTAACATGGTGAAACCCCATCTTTGAAAAAACAAAACAAAACAAAACAAAACAAAAAAAGCAGTGCCTAACTTACTTTATTAAGGACCGTGAAAAAGATGCTGATTGTCATTCCTGTCTGGTATTGACAATCAGGAAATTAAATTTGATGTCTGCGAGTTGTTTCAGTGCCTGTATTTAGTTTGCAGGAGCACAGCTCCAGTCTGGTCTCTGCAACTCTGGCTATAGCCAAAGGATAAATGGCAAGCCCTTCAGTGCCCTCCAGAGGCCTTTTAATGACTTCTGGTCCATGTTACAGAGCTGGTGTGTTTCCCTTGCCCAGTACTGAAGAACCTTTGAAGCTATTAAAAAAGGATTGCATGTAATTGCTCTAGATTTTATGACTAATCTGAGGACCTCACTGGCCTCAGCTTTAGCCTTTATTTTATTTTATTTATTGTTTTTTGGAGATGGGAGTCCTCTCTGTCACCTGGGCTGTAGTACAGTGGCACAATCTCAATTCACTGCAGCCTCCCCTCTCAGGTTCAAGTGTTTCTCCTGCCTCAACCTCTTGAGTAGCTGGGATAACAAGCACCCACCACCACGCCCAGCTAATATGTGAAGTTTTAGTAGAGACGGGGGTTTCACCATTTTGGCCAGGCTGGTTTTGAACTCCTGACCTCAGGTGATCCACCCACCTTGACCTCCCAAAGTGCTGGGATTATAGGCATGAGTCACCATACCAGGCCTTATTATTAATTTTTTTTCTTTTTTTTTTTGAGACGGAGTTTCACTCTAGTTACCCAGGCTGGAGTGCAGTGGCGTGATCTCGGCTCACCGCAACCTCCGCCTCCTGGGTTCAGGCAATTCTCCTGCCTCAGCCTCCTGAGTAGCTGGGATTACAGGCATGTGCCACCACGCCCAGCTAATTTTTTGTATTTTTAGTAGAGACGGGGTTTCACCATGTTGACCCAGATGGTCTCAATCTCTTGACCTCGTGATCCACCTGCCTCGGCCTCCTAAAGTGCTGGGATTACAGGCTTGAGCCACCGCGCCCGGCCTCAGGCCTTATTTTTTAATTAAAAAAAATTTATTATTACAAGGCAGAGTCCTGCTCTGTTGTCCTGGCCGGAGTGCAGTGGCGATTACAGCTTACTACACTTTCTACCTCCTGGGCTCAAGTTAAACTCCTGCCTCAGTCTCCTGAGTAGCTGGGACCACAGGTGTGTACCACCACACCTGGCATTTTGATTTTTTTGTTGCTCAGGCTTCTCTCGAACTCCTGGGCTCAAGTGATCCTCAGGTCTCGGAACTCTCAGAGTGCTGTGATTAAAGATGTGAGCCACCAAAAAATAACTGTATTAACTATATTCACCACACTGTGCAATAAAATGCAAAAAAGAAAAAATACTTTCCTTTTGTCTAACAGACTTTGTACCCTTTGACCATCGTCTCCCTGTGCCCTGCTCCCCGCTTCTGTAACCACGGTTCTGCTGTCTGCTGCAGAGAGTTCCATTGTTTTTTGGATTCCACATGTAAGTGGAATCCTACATTGTGCTTCTGTGCCTGGCTTATTTCTCTAGTATAACATTCATCGCTTCTGTCCATGTTGTTGCCAATGACAGAATTTTTCTTGTTTAGGGCTGAATAGTATTCTGTTGTGTATATTTACCATATTCTGTTGATCTCTTCATGTGTTAATGGACACTTAGCTTGATTCCATAACTTGGGTATTGTGAATAGTGCTGCAGTGAACTACAGATCTCTCTTTGACAATCTGATTTCAGTTTTTGGGGGTAAATATTCAGCAGTGGGATTGCTGGATCATAAAGTAATTCTAGTTTCCAAAAACTAAAACTAGATCTCAAAAGAAAAAAAAAAAGGACAGTAAGTTAAAGATTTTAAGCTTCAAAAAAGTTGGTCTCTTAAGTGTGCCTTTGTTTTTTTTTTTTTTTTTTTGAGACAGAGTTTTGCTCTTGTTGCCCATGCTGGAGTGCAATGGCGCAATCTCGGCTCACCGCAACCTCCGTCTCCTGGGTTCAGGCAATTCTCCTGCCTCAGCCTCCTGAGTAGCTGGGATTACAGGCACGTGCCACCATGCCCAGCTAATTTTTAGTATTTTTAGTAGAGACAGGGTTTCACCATGTTGACCAGGATGGTCTCGATCTCTTGACCTTGTGATCCACCCGCCTCGGCCTCCCAAAGTGCTGGGATTACAGGCTTGAGCCACCGCGCCCAGCCAAGTGTGCCTTTGTTAAAGTCAGTGACTACGTTTTCTATATCTGTGGCATGTGAGATTGGTTTTTTCCCCTCCAGTTTGATATTTGACTTGAAACCGTCTTATCCGCCTTGCCATTGTGATTGATGACATGGTTTTTGGGGTTAGATGAATTAAGTCAGAATCCATTCCTGACATTAATTTGCAGTGTGACCTAGTACAAATTAGTTTACCTCATTCGATTCCATTTTCTCATCTGTGAAATGGGAATAGTAGTATCTACCTGGCAGTATTGCAGGGATTAAAAACTATGATGTTATGTGAGGCACGTGGCACGGTGCCTGGGAGTGGCATGTTCTAAGTGGTAGCTCTTAAGAATGCTCTCTTCTCTCTCCTTTGTCCTTCTCATTTGATTTTTGCCTCTTACGTAGCGAAAGGGGTTTTGCTTACATCACTATTGATGTCTTGATTGCAAAATTAAATGGATGCTTTTCTGCCTTTATCCCATTTGATGGGATTTACTTGTTTTCTTTCCTTTTTATTTTTATTATTACTATTTTTTGAGATGGAGTTCTGCTCTTGTTGCCTAGGCTGGAGTGCAATGGTGTGATCTCAGCTCACCGCAATGTCCACCTCCCAGGTTCAAGTGATTCTCCTGCCTCAGCCTCTAGAGTAGCTGGAATTATGGGCATGTGCCACCATGCCCAGCTAATTTTGTATTTTTAGTAGAGATGCGGTTTCTCCATGTTGGTCAGGCTGGTTTTGAACTCCCGACCTCAGGTGTTTTGCCTGCCTTGGCCTCCTACTAAAAGTGCTGGGATTTCAGGCATAAGTCACTGTGCCCTGCCAGATTGACTCAATTATCCAGAACTATACCCTTTGTTGGACTGCAGTAGAACTTAATGGTTAATGCATGAGCTCTGGAGGCCAACTGGATTTGAATCCAGGTTCACTTCCCTTGGGATCATGGGCATGGTAGCTGACTTCTATATGCCTTAATTTCCGCATCTATAAAATAGAGATATTGTAAGGATCATACATAATAGGTGCAAGACTCTTAAATCTGTGCCTTTCTCAAAAAATAGGCAGTGATGGTAGACATTATTATTGTTAAGCACCTTGCTGGTGTCAGGCACCGTCCAAGGTAGGAGGAGTGCAGAAGCAGCATCAAGGAAGTAAGAGACAATTGTTTTTTTTTTGTTTTTGTTTTTGAGGCAGAGGCTTGTTCTGTCGCCAGGGGTAGGCAGGAGTGCAGTGGCGTGATCTCAGCTCACCGCAATCTCCACCTCCCCTGGTTCAAGCAAGTCTCCTGCCTCAGCCTCCTGAGTAGCTGGGACTACAGGTGCGTGCCAACAAGCCCAGCTAATTTTTTTTTTTTTTTTTTTTTTTTGAGACAGAGTTTCACTCTTGTTACCCAGGCTGGAGTGCAATGGCGCGATCTCGGCTCACCGCAACCTCCGCCTCCTGGGCTCAGGCAATTCTCCTGCCTCAGCCTCCTGAGTAGCTGGGATTACAGGCACGTGCCACCATGCCCAGCTAATTTTTTGTACTTTTAGTAGAGACGGGGTTTCACCATGTTGACCAGGATGGTCTCGATCTCTCGACCTCGTGATCCACCCGCCTCGGCCTCCCAAAGTGCTGGGATTACAGGCTTGAGCCACCGCGCCCGGCCTAATTTTTGTATTTTTTAGTAGAGACGGGGTTTTACCATGTTGGCCAGGATGGTCTCAATCTCTTGACCTTGTGATCCACCCGCCTTGGCCTCCCAAAGTGCTGGGATTACACGTCAGCCTTTTTTTTTTTTTTTTTTTTTTTTTTTTTTTTTAAGATGGAGTCTTGCTCTCTCGCCCAGGCTGGAGTGCAGTGGTGCAGTCTTGCTCATTGCCACCTCTGCCTCCGGGGTTCGAACAGTTCTCCTGCCTCAGACTCCGGAGTAGCTGGGATCATAGGCGTGCACCACCATGCCCAGGTAACTTTTGTATTTTTAGTAGAGACGGGGTTTTACTTCTTTATCCAGACTGCTCTCAAACTCCTAGCCTCAGGTCATCCGCCTGCCTCGGCCTCCAAAAGTACGGGGATTACAGGTGTGAGCACCGGCCCAGACAACAATTCAGTTTGGCTGAGGAAGGTAGTGTCAGTGGGGATGGAGTGAGAGCTGCTTTTGAGAGATCCTTAAAATGTGGTAACGATAGGACTTGGTAACTGGTTGTAGGAGAGTGAGGGTGTCAAGGATGGCTGGCAGGAGCTGGGCGCCGTGGCTCCCATCTGTAATCCCAGCATTTGGGAGGCTGATGTGGGAGAATTGCTTGAGCCCAGGAGTTGGAGACCAGCCTGGGCAATGTGGCAAAATCTCATCTCTACAAAAAAATACAAAAATTAGCTGGGAATGGTGGCATGCGCTTGTAGCCCTACCTACTTGGAAGGCTGAAGTGGGAGAACCAGTTGTGCCTGGGAAGTGAAGGCTGCCAGGTTCATACCACTGCATTCCAGCCTGGGCTCCAGAGCCAGACCCCGTCTCAAAAAAAGAATGACTGGCAGGGATTGGTAGGTAATGACTGTGTGTTTCCTTATGGGGAGGAGCCAGTTTGATTCCTTGGGTAAATTTTGGACTGGTTGGTCTTTGGGTCATCCACAGAGAGAGCTCCAGTAGATGGACATTTGGATCTGGAAGTGAGTAGATACATAAAATGGGCATGAGTGAGTGTGTTCCCCTTGAGCAGACGCCCTAGCTGCAACTTGGGAACACCAGCTTTTGAAGGAGCCTTAGAGGGAAGAGGTGGCCAGATGAATGTGAAGAAAACCAGGAGTGGAAGCTGGGAGAGAATCCACCCTCCCTATGTCAGATGCTGCAGCAACATGAGTTAGGACTGGAGTTCAGACTTTGGATTTAGCATCCCAGAGATTACTGGAGACCTTTAAGTTCTCCTGTGTCTTCGCTTCTCACTTGTCTCTCTGCAGGTTCATTTTGCCTACAGTCCTTTGCAGTGAAGCAGGAAGGTGGTTTCTGTGCAGTGCTTGGGGCAGCTGGGTGGTGGAGCTTGCACAGGGCTATTTTGATACCAGCAAGTGTCTTTAGCTCTATGTGTCGGATAATCTGGATTGAGTTGATGACTTGTTTATTAGGCTAAGGGTCTGTAACCCCCAACCTTAAAGCTCTTTGTGGGTCTCAGACATCACAGGATATTTGAGAAATGCTACTTTCTGCTTTGTGAAGGTGAGTTTCTGTCTTTTTTTTTTGCACGAGTCTGATGTATTTCCCTTGGTCGGCATAGAGAGAAGGGTTGCCTCTCCCATCCTCCCTTCCTCATCTTTCAGAAACTTCCCATTTAACCTAAGGTAGAAAATCTCATTTAAGATGAGTGGTGGGTCTGGTGTGGTGGCTCATGCCTGGGATCTCAGCACTTTGGGAGGCCGAGGCAGGTAGATCACTTGAAGTCAGGAGTTTGAAACCAGCCTGGCCAACATGGTGAAACCCTGTCTCTACTAAAAATACCAAAATTAGCCGGGTGTGGTGGCAGACACTTGTAGTCTCAGGTATTCAGGAGGCTGAGGCATAAGAATTACTTGAATCCAGGAGGTAGAGGTTGCAGTGAGCTGAGATTGAGCCACTGCATACCAGCCTGGATGATGGTGTGAGACATCTCATTAAAAAAAAAAAAAAAAAGATGAATCATGGTTTTGTTCTTCACGCAAAGTGAACTTTGTGATTACTAAACTACCATCTGAGTTCACAGGTAGTTTAGTGCACCTGTGCACTTAAATATAGGTAAAATAATGAAACTATTTAGTAAATATTATCTGATAATGTAGAATCCCTCTCTAAATCAGAGATTCTAGGTAAGACTACAGTAAATCTAGTTTAAAACTATAATAAAGCTAGTTTAAAACTTAGGCAGGTAGCCATGTGGCATACATGTGTGGACTTTGGAGACAGGAAGAAACTGTGAAAGGCTTCCTGTGTCTGGCATGATGAATGTAATTTACTTCCTTTCTGATGAAATGTTATTATCAAGTTGCAAAATTACTCTTGTTTTTTCTTTCACCATGTTGCTTGCCAGGCTCGATCGCAGTGGCATGATCATAGTTTCTGTAGCTTTGACTTCTTGGGCTGAGGCAGTCCTCCCACCTCAGACTCCCAAGTAGCTGGGCCATTGGTGTGCACCACCATGCCTAGCTAATTTATTAAAAAATTATTTTTTGTAGAGACAAGGGCTGGTTGTGTTGGCCAGGCTGGTCATGAACTCCTGGCTTTAGGCAGTCCTTCCACCTCAGCTTCCCAAAGTGCTGGGATTACAGGTGTGACTTACTGTGTGCGGCCAGAAGGCCTTCCTCCATTACTGTCTCCTTTCCTCCCCTTATATTAGGTTGGTACAAAAGTAATTGTGGCCATTATGTATTGGTGAAAACTGTGATTCTTTTTTTTTTTTTGAGACGGAGTTTCACTCTTGTTACCCAGGCTGGAGTGCAATGGCGCGATCTCGGCTCACCGCAACCTCCGCCTCCTGGGTTCAAGCAATTCTCCTGCCTCAGCCTCCTGACTAGCTGGGATTACAGGCACACACCACCATGCCCAGCTAATTTTTTGTATTTTTAGTAGAGACGGGGTTTCAC
Source organism: Saimiri boliviensis (assembly GCF_048565385.1). Lineage (NCBI taxonomy): Eukaryota > Metazoa > Chordata > Mammalia > Primates > Cebidae > Saimiri > Saimiri boliviensis. Next base: position 40,750,601 of record NC_133468.1, on the reverse strand, counting down.
CATGTTGACCAGGATGGTCTCGATCTCTGGACCTCGTGATCCACCCGCCTCGGCCTCCCAAAGCGCTGGAATTACAGGCGTGAGCCACCGCGCCCGGCTCGAAAACTGTGATTCTTTTTGCACTAACCCAGTTAACTGTGTTTTTGTTAACTCATTTAATAAAAAGTCAGCATCTTCTCCTCCTCCCTGTCCCTTTGACCTGAACCAGTAGTATTTTGAAAGTTTCTAACACGGCCTTCTCCTACCTACCTTTTTTTTTTTTTTTTTTTTTTTTGAGACGGAGTTTCACTCTTGTTACCCAGGCTGGAGTGCAATGGCGCGATCTCGGCTCACCGCAACCTCTGCCTCCTGGGTTCAGGCAACTCTCCTCCCTCAGCCTCCTGAGTAGCTGGGATTACAGGCACACGCCACCATGCCCAGCTAATGTTTTGTATTTTTAGTAGAGACGGGGTTTCACCATGTTGACCAAGGATGGTCTCGATCTCTTGACCTCGTGATCGACCCGCCTCAGCCTCCCAGAGTGCTGGGATTACAGGCTTGAGCCACCGCGCCCGGCCTTCTCCTACCTACCTTTAAGGAACTTGTGTTCTTGCAACCTGTGGGTTGCTTGAGATATCATTAGGGTAAACTTGGTGTTGCCTTTTGCTTACCTAAAGAGCCATCTGATGTTTACTTGTTGCCTCAGTTTCCCCATCCCTGTTCTTACACCTCAGAACTTTTTTTTTTTTTTTTTTTGAGACAGAGCCTCACTCTGTTGCCCAGGCTGGAGTGCAGTGGCGAAATCTTGGCTCACTGCAACCTCCGCCTCTTAGGTTCAAGTGATTCTCCTGCCTCAGCCTCCCGAGTAGCTGGGATTACAGGAATGTACCAGCACACCTTGCTAATTTTTCTGTTTTTAGTAGAGATGGTGTTTCGCCGTGTGCCAGGCTGCTCTTGAACTCCTGACCTGAGGTGATCTGTCCGCCTCAGCTTTTCAAAGTGCTGGGATTACAGTCATGAGCCACTGTGCACAGCCGAGAACTTTTTAAAGAACAGACGGAAACAGAGATCTGTCCTTCTCTGTTCTTAAGACTTGTTCAGCTCTCAGCAAAGCTGGCTGATAACTTCTTCCTTCTTGAATTTCTTCTTTCCTGCCTTGCCAGATACCTCCCCATCCTGGGCACGCTTTTGCCTGATGGCCACCCCTAACTCCCCGCCCCGTGTTATCCACTGGCCTGTCATCCTCTACCTTAAAGGAGGAGCCCCTGCTTCTCTGGAGAACAGCGCCTGCCCCAGGACCACACAGTGCCCAGTTACCTGGAGAAGCCACCTCTAAATGTTCTTTCTCATTATGCTCTTTGGTTTCTCACAGAGCCCTCTAATACAGATCCCTGCAAATTAAGGATTACCTTTCTTAGCTCTAGAATAGATCAGAGGACAGTCCTGTTTTCTATTTTTTTTTCTCTAGGTTAAGAAGTTACTCTTAAGTTCCTGTTTTTTTTTTTTTTTTTTTTTTTTTTGAGACGGAGTTTTGCTCTTGTTACCCAGGCTGGAGTGCAGTGGCACGATCTCGGCTCACCGCAACCTCCGCCTCCTGGGTTCAGGCAATTCTCCTGCCTCATCCTCCTGAGTAGCTGGGATTACAGGCACGTGCCACCATGCCCAGGTAATGTTTTGTATTTTTATTAGAGACGGGGCTTCACCATGTTGACCAGGATGGTCTCGATCTCTTGACCTCGTGATCCACCCGCCTCGGCTTCCCAAAGTGCTGGGATTACAGGCTTGAGCCACCGCGCCTGGCCTAAGTTCCTGTTTTTTTCTGCTCATTGCCTTGATTAATGAAGAAAATGAATGGAATTAAGATTTCATGAAGTTTTATTCTAACCACTAGACCATCAGGATCCATTGAGGATTATTTGTGTTTGTAAGTTTTATTGTTAAAAATTACTAGAGCTATGCATGGTGCCTCACGCCCATAATCCCAGCACTTTGGGAGGCTGAGGTGAGTGGATGACTTGAGGTCAGGAGTTAAAGACCAGCCTGGTATGGCAAAACCAACCTCAACTAAAAATTACAAAAAATTAGCCAGGTGTGGTGGCGTGCACATGTAATCCCAGCTAATCGGAACACTTAGGCAGCAGAATCACTTGAACCTGGGATGTGTAGGTTGCAGTAAGCTGAGATTGTGCCACTGAACTCCAGCCTGGGCAACAGAGTGAGACCCTATCTTAAAAAAGAAAATTATTGGCTGGGCGCAGTGGCTCAAGCCTGTAATCCTAGCACTTTGGGAAGCCGAGGCAGGTGGATCACGAGGTCAAGAGATCGAGACCATCCTGGTCAACAAAGTGAAACCCCGTCTCTACTAAAAATACAAAAATTAGCTGGGCATGGTGGTGTGCGCCTGTAATCCCAGCTACTCGGGAGGCTGAGGCAGGAGAATTGCTTGAACCCAGGCGGTGAAGGTTGCAGTGAGCCGAGATCGTGCCATTGCACTCCAGCCTGGGTAACAAGAGTGAAACTGCATCTCAAAAAAAAAAAAAAGAAAATTATTAGTGCTAGGCACAGTGATCCTGTAATCCCAGCACCTTAGGAGGCTGAAGCTGGAGAATTGCTTGAGCCCAGGAGTTTGAGCCCAGCCTGTGCGGCATAGTGAGACCTCAACCCTACTAAAAAAAATAAAAATTAGCCAAGTTTGGTGACTTATGCCTGTGGTCCCAGCTACTTGGTGGGCTGAAGTGGGAGGATCACTTGATCCTGGGAGGTCAAGGCTGCAGTGAGCTATGGTCACGTCACTGCACTCCAGCCTGGGCAACAGAGCAAGACCCTGTCTCAAAATAATAATTAATTGAACGGAAATACATATTCATGATCGGAAAAAAAAGACCCAGAAATTGGTAGTCCGACCAGCTAGAGATCTAGAGATCATCACTGTGCACATTTGAGGGCGTGCTATTTTTCCCATGTGGGTGCCTGTGTGTGCACACACAAGCACTTAACCTGAAGTTGTCTGATTCTGTATGTGTGTGTGGTTTTGTTTGTTTGTTTTTTAATTGGATTCTCACCGTCGTCCAGGCCGGAGTGCAATGGCGCTGTCTCAGCCCACTGCAACCTCTGCCTCCTGGCTTCAATTGATTCTACTGCCTCAGCCTCCCGAGTAGCTGGGATTACAGGCATGCACCACCATGCCTGGCTAATTTTTGTATTTTTAGTAGAGATGGGGTTTTACCATATTGGCCAGGCTGGTCTTGAACTCCTGACAAGTGATCCACATTCGTGAGCTACTGTGCCCGGTTTGTTTTTAAATTTTACTCTATTTTCGATTCAGGAGTTACACATGTGTGTTTGTTACATGTACATACTGAGTATTGGTTGGGTTGGACTTCTAGTGTACCCATTACTCAGATAGTGAACATTGTACCTGATGAGTGATATTTCAGCCTTCACCCCCGTCTTGGAGTCACTGGTGTTTACCATTTCCATCGAACCTGTGTATACCCGTTATTTAGCTCTCACTTATAAGTAAGAACATGTGGTATTAGAGTTTCTGTTTCTCACTGAGAATAATGGTCTCTAGCTGTATCCATGTTGCTGCAGGCAACATGACTTTATATTTTAATTTTTTATTTTTTTTGAGATGGAGTCTCTGTCACCCAGGCTGGAGTGCAGTGGCGAAATTTTGGCTCAGTGCAACCTCCGCTTCCCGGGTTCAAGCGATTCTTCTGTCTCAGCCTCCCGAGGAGCTGGATTTACAAGTGCACACCACCAAGCCTGGCTAATTTTTTGTATTTTTAGTAGAGACAGGGCTTCACTGTGTTGCCCAGGCTGGTGTCGAACTCTTGAGCTCAGGCAGTCCACCTGCCTTGGCCTCCCAAAGTGTTAGGATTACAGGCATGAGCCATTGTGCCCAATCAACTTTATTCTTTTTTTTTTTTTTTTTTTTTTTTTTTGAGACGGAGTTTCGCTCTTGTTACCCAGGCTGGAGTGCAATGGCGTGATCTCGGCTCACCGCAACCTCCGCCTCCTGGGTTCAGGCAATTCTCCTGCCTCAGCCTCCTGGGTAGCTGGGATTACAGGCACGCGCCACCATGCCCAGCTAATTTTTTTGTATTTTTAGTAGAGACAGGGTTTCACCATGTTCACCAGGATGGTCTCGATCTCTTGACCTTGTGATCCACCCGCCTCGGCCTCCCAAAGTGCTGGGATTACAGGCTTGAGCCACCGCGCCCGGCCCTTTTTTTTTTTTTTTTTGAGGCAGAGTTTCACTCTTGTTACCCAGGTTGGAGTGCAATGGCGCGATCTCAGCTCCCTGCAACCTCCGCCCCCTGGGTTCAGGCAATTCTCCTGCCTCAGCCTCCTGAGTAGCTGGGATTACAGGCACATGCCACCATGCCCAGCTGATTTTTTTTTTTTTTTTTTGAGACGGAGTTTCGCTCTTGTTACACAGGCTGGAGTGCAATGGCGCGATCTCGGCTCGCTGCAACCTCCGCCTCCTGGGTTCAAGCAATTCTCCTGCCTCAGCCTCCTGAGTAGCTGGGATTACAGGCACGCGCCACCATGCCCAGCTAGTTTTTTTTTTTTTGTATTTTTTTTTAGTAGAGACGGGGTTTTACCATGTTGACCAGGATGGTCTTGATCTCTCGGCCTCGTGATCCACCCGCCTCGGCCTCCCAAAGTGCTGGGATTACAGGCTTGAGCCACCGCGCCCGGCCCCTCATTCATTTTTATATCAGATTAAAGTTTTGGGCTGGTGCAGTGGTTCACACCTCTAATTCCAACACTTTGGGAGGCCAAGGCGGGTGGATCACTTGAGGACAGGAGTTTGAGACCAACCTAGCCAATATGGTTAAACCCTGTCTGTACTAAAAAACAACAACAACAACAACAACAACAACAACAAAAATTAGCCAGGCGTGGTAGCATGTGCTTGTAATTCCAGCTACTCAGGAGGCTGAGGCACGGCAATCACTTAACCCAGGAGGCGGAGGTTGCAGTGAGCAGAGATCGTGCCGCTATACTCCAGCACAGGCAACAGAGTAAGACTCTGTGTCCAAAGAAAAGATTAAGGTTTTTTTCTTGCTTAATAAATAGAACTCTAATTTACTGTTGATGTTTTTATTTATGAATTCTATAAATTTGTTTTTTGTTTGAGACGTAGTCTTACTGTATTGTCCAGGCTGGAATACAGTGGTATAATCTCGGCTCACTGCAACCTTTGCTTCCCAGGTTCACGTGATTCTCTTGCCTCAGCCTCCAGAGCAGCTGGGACTACACATGCTACCACGCCCAGCTAATTTTTTGTAATTTTAGTAGAGACAATGTTTCAGAGTATTAGATGGGATGGTCTTGGTTTCCCAACCTGGTGATCCACCTGCCTTGGCCTCCCAGAGTGCTGGGATTACAGGTGTGAGCCACCGTGCCCGGCCAAATCCTATTAATCTTAACCTAACTAGTGTTGTTTCTAGATTATTATTGTTGTTATTATTTTTGAGATGGAGTGTTGCTCTGTCACCCAGGCTGGAGTGCAGTGGTGCTATCTCCAATCTCTGCATCCTCTGCTTCCTGGTACCAGACGTTCACTTGGCTCAACCTCCAAAGTAGCTGGGATTACAGGTGCATGCTACCATATCTGACTGACTTTTATATTTTTAGTAGAAATAGGGTTTCACCATGTTGGCCATGCTGGCCTTGAACTACTGATCGCAGGCGATCCACCTACCTCGGCCTCCCAAAGTGCTGGGATTACAGATGTGAGCCACCTACCTGCCTGGCTTCATTTTCTTTAAAACATCACTAGATTACTTACAGTACCTAATACAATGCAAGTATTATGTGAATAGTTTTTTATACTTTTTTTTTTGTTTTTTTTTTTTTTGAGACAGAGTCTTGCTATGTCATCCAGGCTGGGGTGGGAATGCAGTGGTGCAGTCTCAGGTCACTGCAACTTTGACCTCCTGGGTTGAAGCGATTCTCCTGCCTCAGCCTCCCGAGTAGCTGGGACTACAGGTGCGTGGCATCACACCTGGCTAATTTTTGTATTTTTAGTAGAGATGGGGTTTCACTGTGTTGGCCAGGCTGGTCTTGAACTCCTGACCTTGTGATCTACCCGCTTTGGCCTCCCAAAGTGCTAGAATTACAGGTGTGAGCCACTGTGCCCAGTGTATTGTATTATTTTTTAATGTGTATTTTTTATTGTTTTATTGTTTTTAAATGTAATTTAAATGTTTTTTGCTTGTTTGTTATTTCAGACAGTGTTTTGCTATTGTCACCCACGTGCCACCACGCCCAGCTAAGTTTTGTGTTTTGAGTAGAGATGGGGTTTGGGGTTTCATCATGTTGATCAGGCTGGTATCAAATTCCAGACCTCCAGTGATCCTTCCGCCTGGGCCTCCCAAAGTGCTGGGATTACAGAATGAGCGACTGTGCTCAGCCTTACTTTATTTTTTGAATAGTTTTAGTCTGCAGTTGGTTGAATCTGTGGATGTGGATCCCGCATAGATGGGGAGGGATGACATACAGTCATGGAGAGAGAGTTTGATAGTGGTTTATACTTTACTTATCTCACTTATGAATAGATGTAAAAATTTATAATACAGTTTAGCATACATGTATGAGCAGCGTAGTCTTTTAAAAATTGTGATTAAGCCGGGCGCGGTGGCTCAAGCCTGTAATCCCAGCACTTTGGGAGGCCGAGGCGGGTGGATCACGAGGTCGAGAGATCGAGACCATCCTGGTCAAAATGGTGAAACCCCGTCTCTACTAAAAATACAAAAAACTAGCTGGGCGTGGTGGCGCGTGCCTGTAATCCCAGCTACTTAGGAGGCTGAGGCAGGAGAATTGCCTGAGCCCAGGAGGTGGAGGTTGCAGTGAGCCAAGATCGCGCCATTGCACTCCAGCCTGGGTAAACATGAGCGAAAACTCTGTCTCAAAAAAAAAAAAAAAGAAAAAAATTGTGATTAAACTTTTCCAAGGAGTGCAAATATGAGTTAACATTAAAAAAATCAACATAGTTGATTAAAGGAGAAAAACTGGTTAGAGGTTGCAGATGAAGCATTCATTAAACTGTAACACTTAAAATGAAAATCTCTTTTGCAGACTTGAAATAGAAGTGTGCTGGCCGGGCGCGGTGGCTCAAGCCTGTAATCCCAGCACTTTGGGAGGCGGAGGCGGGTGGATCACGAGGTCGAGAGATCGAGACCATCCTGGTCAACGTGGTGAAACCCCGTCTCTACTAAAAATACAAAAAATTAGCTGGGCATGGTGGCGCGTGCCTGTAATCCCAGCTACTCAGGAGGCTGAGGCAGGAGAATTGCCTGAACCCAGGAGGCGGAGGTTGCGGTGAGCCAAGATCGCGCCATTGCACTCCAGCCTGGGTAACAAGAGCGAAACTCCGTCTCAAAAAAAAAAAAAAAAAAAAGAAGTGTGCTGCTGCCTTTTTTTTTTTTTTTTTTTTTGAGACAGTCTCACTCTGTCACCGGGCCGGAATGCAGTGGCATGATCTTGGCCCACTGCAACCTCCGCTTCCCAGTTTCAAGGGATTCTCGTGCCTCATCCTCCCCAGTAACTGGGATTACAGACGTACACCATTATGCCTGGCTAATTTCTGTGTTTTTTTAGTAGAGATGGGGTTTCACCATGTTTACCAGGCTGGTCTTGAACTCCTGGCCTCAAGCGATCCACCTGCCTCGGCCTCCCAAAGTGCTGGGTTTATAGGCGTGAGCAGTCGTGTCTGGCTTCTGGATTTCTTTTTTAGATTGCTGTACTGAATTTGCCTATCGGTTCTACTAGTTTTTTGACGGGGTATTTAGGTTTTTCCAAATATCAGATCATACCATCTGCAAACAAGGATAATTTATCTTCTTCCTTTCCAGTTTGGATTCCGTGTATTTCTTGTCTGATTGCTGTAGCTAGGATTTCCAGTACTATGTCGAATAACAGTGAGGACAGTGAGCATCCTTGTTGTGTTCCAGATCTTGGAGGAAAGGCTTTCAGTTTTTCCCCATTCAGTATGAGACTAGTTGTGGGCCTGTTTGCATATAGCTTTTATTGTGTGAGATATGTTCGTTCTAAGCCCAGTTTTTTGAGAGTTTGTATCATGAAGATAAGTTTAATTTTATCAAATGCTTTTTTGGCATATGGTTTTTGTCCTTTATTCTGCTGATAATGCTGGATCACTTTGATTTGTTTGCGTATGTTGAACCATCCTTGCTTCCCAGGGATAAATCCACTTGGTCTTGATGAATGATCTTTTTACTGTTTTGTTGAATTTGGTTTGCCAATATTTTGTTGAGGAGATTTGCAACAATCTTCATCAGGGATATTGCTCTGTCATTTTCTCTTTTTTGATGTATATTTGGTTTTGGTATCAGGGTAATATTGGCCTCCTAGAATGAGTTTGGAAGTACTCCCTCTTTCTCTGTTTTTTGAGATAGTTTTAGTAGGATTGGTATTACTACTACTTTTAGTGTTTGATAGAATTCAGCAGTGAAACCATCAGATCTTGGTAGGTGATGTGTGTGTAGGAATTCATCCATTTCTTCTAGGCTTTCCACTTGGTATGCAGTTGCTCATAGTAGCCTGAATGATCCTTTGAATTCCTATGATGTTGGTTTAATGTCTCCTTTTTCAGGTTTGATACTATTTATTTGGATCTTATGTCTCGTTTTTCTGAGTTAGTCTGGTTCAGAACAGCAACTCTTTGTTTTTTTTTTTTTGAGCCGGAGTTTTGCTCTTGTTACCCAGGCTGGAGTGCAATGGCGTGATCTCGGCTCACCGCAACCTCTGCCTCCTGGGTTCAGGCAATTCTCCTGTCTCAGCCTCCTGAGTAGCTGGGATTACAGGCACACACAACCATGCCCAGCTAATTTTTTGTATTTTTAGTAGAGACGGGGTTTCACTATGTTGACCAGGATGGTCTCGATCTCTTGACCTTGTGATCCACCCGCCTCGGCCTCCCAAAGTGCTGGGATTACAGGCTTTAGCCACCGCGCCCGGCAACAGCAACTCTTTGTTTCATTGATCTTCTGTATTTTTTTTTTTTTTTTGGTTTCCAATTTATTTCTGCTCTAATCTTTATTATTTCTTCTGCTAATTTTGTGTTTCGTTTGCTCTTGTTTTTGTAATTCTTTAAGATGCATTGTTAGGTTGCTTATTTGATGTTTTTCTACTTTTTTTTTTTAATGTGGGTGCTTATAGCTATAAAGTTTCCTCTTACTACTGCTTTCACTGGATCCCATGGGTTTTGGTATGTTTTCATTTTCATTTGTTTTCAAGACACTTTAGGTTTTCTGCTATTCACAATGTGTATTTTGATCAAGACACTTTTTAATTTCCTTCTTAGTTTCTTCATTGACCCACACTGACCATCCAGGAGCATATTGTTTAATTTCCATGTATTTGTGTAGTTTCCAGGATTCCTCTTGTAATTGATTTCTGGTTTTATTCCATTGTGGTCAAATAAGATACTTGATACAATTTCTTTTTTTTTTTTTTTTTTTTTGGGAGAGGAGAGATACAATTTCATATTTTTTGAATGTTTTAAGACTTATTTTGTGGCCTGATATACAGTCTATATTGGGGAATGATCCCTGTGATCTAATTAGGTCCATTTGGTCTGTAGTGCAGATTATGTCATTTCTTTGTTGGTTTTCTGTCCGGAGCATGTGTCCCCAAACTTTTTACACAGGGGGCCAGTTCACTGTCCCTCAGACCGTTGGAGGGCCGCCACATACTGTGCTCCTCTCACTGACCACCAGTGAAAGAGATGCCCCTTCCTGAAGTGCGGCGGGGGGGCCGGATAAATGGCCTCAGGGGGCCTCATGCAGCCCACGGGCCGTAGTTTGGGCTCCTGGTCTGGATGATCTGTCCGATACTGAAAGTAGAGTGTTGAAGTCTCCAGTTATGATTGTACTGGGGTCTGTCTTTCCCTTTAGTTCTGATATTTGCTTTATATATCTGGGTGCTCAAGTGTTGGATACGTATGTATTTATAATTGTTACATCATCTTGTTGAATTGACTTTTGATCTTCTTTGTCTCTTTTTGTAGTTATTGTCTTGAAATCTATTTAGTCTGATTAATTATAGCTACTTCCGCTCTGCTCCTTTTTTGTTTCCATTTGCATGGAATATCTTTTTCCATTTTTTTATTTTCATTTGATGTGTATCTTCATAGGTGAGGTGCGTTTCTTGTAGATCGTTTGGTCTGGTTTTTTAATTCATTCAGCCACTCTGTCTTTTGATTGGAGAGTTCAGTCCGTTTACATTAAGTGGTGTTACTGATAAGTAAGGATTTGCTCCTGCCATTTTGTTGCTTGTTTTTTGGTGGTTTTGTGGTCTTTTCTTCCCTCCGTGCCTCCCTCCCTCTTTCCCTCCTTCTTTCCTTCCATCTGTCCATCCATCCATCTTTTAGTGAAGGTGATTTTTCTCTGGTGGTACATTTTAATTTCTTTTTGTTTTTTATTTATCTGTTATATGTTGGGCCTGCTTTATGGGGCAATGAAAACATTCGAAAATTGACTGGAGATTGTCGTTCAGTTTGGTGAATATACCAAAAATCATTGAATTGTGTACTTTCAGTGGGTGAATTGTATGATATGTGAATTGTTTCTTCATAATACCATTAAAAATACCAAAACCTTTCATATGGCAAAAGATACCATAAACCGTATTAGAGAAAATCCAGACTTGGATTAATTATGTGTAACATATAAAACTATTAAAGGCTTCGTCAGGATGTTCCCAGAAAAATAAATAAATAAAATAAAAATAATAAAATAAAAGTGTTAAAGGCTTAGTACCCGAAACACAAAAGGAATTTCTAAATATCAGTAAGAAACAGACTAACACTGTATTAGTAAATTACTAGAGGATTCAGGCAGTTCGCTTAAGAATGGGCCTAAATGGCTGATTAAAAAAGTGAACAGGTGTTGTTTCAGGGAGATAAAATTTAAAGCAGTAGAGATATAATGCTACATCTGTCTTTTTGGATCAAATTAATACACCTTAGGAGATCAAGTGTTGGCACAAAGCTCATGAAATGGAGCAGGCGCCTTCATTGCTGGGGAAGTATAAACTGGTTGGTCTCCTCGGAGAGCAGTCTGACAGTATCGTGTTGACAGCAGGCCCTACTCTGTGACCTTGTACTAGAGCCACTCTTGTGCCCATTGCAGTGCCCTTTGTGGGTGAAACAGTAACAGGAATCTAGCTGGGTCCCTCAGACTGGGATAACTTAACCACAGAACTGCGTATATACAGCAGTGAGAGTCAGCAAACTAGATCAGCAGAGATCAACACAGATGTCAGAAAAACAGAACGTTGAGTGAAAATGCTATGGAAAATGATACATACACAGCCTGGCTTATTGCAGGTGGTTGATACTAGTTCTACCCTTTTTTTTTTTCTCCTTCCTTCCCTCCCTCCCTCCTTCCTTCCTTCCTTCCTTCCCTCCTTCCTTCCTTCCCTCCTTCCTTCCTTCCCTCCTTCCTTCCTTCCCTCCTTCCTTCCTTTCCTTCTTCCTTCCTTCCTTCCTTCTTTCCCTCCCTTTCTTTCAACTAGGTCTCATTCTGTCACCCAGGCTGAAGTGCAGTGGGATGATCATGACTCACTGCAGCTTTGACCTCCTGGTGGGGGTCAAGTGATCCTCCTGCCTCAGCCTCCTGAGTAGCTGGGACGACAGGCATGCACCCTATGCCCGTCTGATTTTTAAATTTTTCATAGAAAGGCTGTCACTATTGCCCAGGCTGGTCTTGAACTCCTGGGCTCCAGCAATCCTCCCAGCTTGCTGGGCCTCCCTAAGTGCTGGGATTATAGGCATGAGCCACCACACCTGGCTGTTGCTGTTGGTTTTTTGGACTGTTGATGCATCTTTATGTCTCTAAAATTTAAACGCTGTTACAAATTTTTTTTTTTTTTCTTTTTTTGAGACGGAGTTTCGCTCTTGTTACCCAGGCTGGAGTGCAATGGCGCGATCTCGGCTCACCGCAACCTCCGCCTCCTGGGTTCAGGCAATTCTCCTGCCTCAGCCTCCTGAGTAGCTGGGATTACAGGCACGCGCCACCATGCCCAGCTAATTTTTTGTATTTTTAGTAGAGACGGGGTTTCACCATGTTGACCAGGACGGTCTCGATCTCTTGACCTCGTGACCCACCAGCCTCGGCCTCCCAAAGTGCTGGGATTACAGGCTTGAGCCACCGCGCCCGGCACAAATGTTTTTTGAAAGTTGCTTTTTGCTAATGTTGTTGCAGTCTTCTTATAGTTTTAAGTGCTCATGTGTGCCAGCTGCCATTCTAGGGGCCAGGGGCCACGGCTGCAGCTGTGAACAAAACGAGCAAAATCTCCGCTCTCATGGGGCTCACAAATTCGGGGTAACAGACAATAAACAAGTAGAAAAATAACTGTGCTCTTGATTGACATTAAACAGTATGAAGGAAAGGAAGCGGGCTGGAAGTGATCGGGGAGCGTGCTCTGAGGAGGCTATTCAACAGAGACTAGCTTTTTTTTTTTTTTTGATTGAGACATAGTCTTACTCTGTCACTCAGGCTGGAGTGCAGTGGTATGATCTTGGGTCACTACAACCACCTCCTCCCGGTTTCAAGCGATTCTCCTGCCTCAGCCTCTCAAATAGCTGGGATTACAGGTGTGCACCATGACACCCGGCTAATTTTTGTATTTTTAGTAGAGATGGGGTTTTGCCATGTTGGCCAGGCTGGTCTCGAACTCATGACCTCAAGTGAGCCACCCACCTTAACCTCCCAAAATGCTGGGATTACAAGTGTAAGCCACCATGCCCAAACATAGACTTGCATTTTAAGAAGAGAAAGCATGCAGCAATGTTTGAGAAAAGCATCCAGGCAAGTGAAAAAGTCTTCAGTTAGATTGTGGTAAAAAATGGCCACAAGCAGCCGGGTGCGGTGGCTCAAGCCTGTAATCCCAGCACTTTGGGAGGCTGAGGCGGGTGGATTACGAGGTCGAGAGATCGAGACCATCCTGGTCAACATGGTGAAACCCTGTCTCTATTAAAAATACAAAAAATCAGCTGGGCATGGTGGCTCGTTCCTGTAATCCCAGCTACTCAGGAGGCTGAGGTAGGAGAATTGCCTGAACCCAGGAGGCGGAGGTTGCGGTGAGCCGAGATCGCGCCATTGCACCCCAGCCTGGGTAACGAGCCAAACTCCGTCTCAAAAAAAAAAAAAAAATGGCCACAAGCATTAAATACTTAGGAATAATCTTAATAAAAGAAGTGCAGTCTTAACATTGTGAAAACAGAAAACATTGTTAAAGAACCTAAATAAATGGAAAGGGATCGTAGGCTGTCGGACTAGCAAAGAACGTTGTTGAGAGAGCAGTACTCCCAGACCCATCCGCACATTGGGTGCAGTTCCTGTCACCCCAGCTGGTTTCCTCGAAGAGATTGACCAGACCATCCTGAAGAATACCGAGGCCAGTGTGGCCAGAGCCCAGGACGGGGGAGGAGGGGTAAATGGCAATACAGTCAGGGAGACTGGCAGGGTTTCTGAGTCCTGAAACGCTGTGGGCCATGACGGGGGGACTATCGTCCACCTCCTCTAGGTCTAGACTTAGGAGGCTTGTAAGTAGGGCTGAGATGGCCATTAGCCCAGTGGCAGTGAACAGGACAGAACGTTGAATCGAATTCAGCTTTTCAGTGGCAGGAAATGAGAGCATCCTCAGTTTCTTTCTGTATGTGTTGTATTTGTGTCATATTACTGAGCCACCTAAACCTTTTCTTAAGTGATATGGAAGTAGCACAATTTATCATAGAATATTTGGAAGATTGAGGCTGGGTATGGTGACTTATACCTGTAATCCCAAAACTTTTAGGGAGGCTGAGGCAGGAGGATTGCTTAAGGCCAGGAGTTCAAGACCAGCCTGGGCAACATAGCAAGACCCCTCATCTCTTAATAAATTAGTGGGGCGTAGTGGTATGCACCTTTAATCCTAGCTACTCGGGAGGTTGAAGTGGGAGAATCACTTTAGCTCAGGGGTTCAGAGCTGCAGTGAGCTATGATCGTACCACTGTACTCCAGCCTGGGTGACAGAGTGAGAAATCCTGGGTTTTTTTTTTTTTTTTGCTTGTTTGTTTATTTTTGAGATGGAGTCTTGCTCTGTCGCCCAGGCTGGAGTGCAGTGGCATGATCTCAGCTCACTGCAACCTCCGCCTCCCAGGTTCGAGCGATTCTTCTGCCTCAGCCTCCCCAGTAGCTAGGACTGCAGGTCTGCACCACCACACCTGGCTAACACTTGTATTTTTAGTAGAGATGTGGTTTCACCATGTTGGTCAGGCTGGTCTTGAATTCCTGACCTTGTGATCCGCCCACCTCAGCCTCTCAAAGTGCCGGGATTACAGGCGTGAGCCACCATACCCTCCCCAGAGACCCTGTTTTTAAAACAAACAAACAAAAATATCCACAAACAATATTTAGAAGATACAAACTGAAAGAGAATATCTTTACGGATCCTACCACTTTGAGGTAATGGCAGTTCACGTTTAGTGTTTTTTTCCTTCTGGTCTTTTCAATGAAGTTATCAGACATTTCTAAAATTCAGTGATGAGTGCCCCACCCAGCTCACCCCTTAACGCCATGAAAAGAAAAAGAGGAATCATAGCTTTCCTTTTGGCAAGTCAGTCGGTGAGGTTTCTGATGAATTTCTTTCAGGTGGAGCTGATCAGAATAATGTTTAGCATCAACCCCCTGGAGAACCTGAAGGTTTACATCAGCAGTCGGCCGCCTCTGGTGGTCTTCATGATCAGCGTGAGCGCCATGGCCATAGCTTTCCTGACTCTGGGCTATTTCTTCAAAATCAAGGAGATTAAATCACCGGAAATGACGGAGGTACAGTATGTTCTGACTTTTCCTGGGCTGGCTGCTCCTTGTGGAGTAGGGCAACACCCTGTGGCTTGCCATATAACTTTCTTGGGTTTGGGCCTTTCTCTCCTTGTGAGAAAGGTCAGTATTTATTCAGAATTTTCTGTTTTCCGTCTCCCCAGGACTCACTTTGTTAGGAAATACCTAGATAAGTATTGTTCGATTTAAATAATGCTATTGGTTTCATGTAGACTATTTCAGCAGTGAAACAGATGGATTTTGGAGGGTACATTTGTAAAATGATCTGTGTCAAAAAGCTAGAGAACTCACCTCTTTGATATTCCATCTCAAATGGGTTCATTGCTGTTTTAGCAAACTGAGCATTTGGTGTTTTGAAGCCACATATCATCATGGAGTTTTATCAGCAGTACTGATGGTATTTTTCAAGAGATAAGAAGGAATCCTAAAGAAATTCAAAAACAAGATCCAATTTCCAGATATATTTGTGTGTGTTTTTTTCGAGACAGAGTCTTGCTCTGTCACCCAGTCTGGAGTGCAGTGGTGCAATCTCAGCTCACTGTAACCTCTACCTCCTGGGTTCAAGCGATTGTCCTGCTTCAGCCTCCAAAGTAGCGGGATTATAGGCACTTGCCACCATACCCGGCTAATACTTGTCTTTTTAGTAGAGGCAGGGTTTTGCTGTGTTGGCCAAGCTGGTCTCAAACGCCTGACCTCAGGTGATCTGCCTGCCTTGGCCTCCCAAAGTACGGGGATTACAGGTGTGAGCCACCGAGCCTGGCCTAATTCCTGTCTTTTTTTTTTTTTTTGAGACGGAGTTTTGCTCTTGTTACCCAGGCTGGAGTGCAATGGCGCCAACTCGGCTCACTGCAACCTCCACCTCCTGGGTTCAGGCAATTCTCCTGCCTCAGCCTCCTGAGTAGCTGGGATTAATTTTTAGTAGAGACGGGGTTTCACCATGTTGACCAGGATGGTCTCGATCTCTTGACCTTGTGATCCACCCGCCTCGGCCTCCCAAAGTGCTGGGATTACAGGCGTGAGCCACCGCGCCCGGCCTAATTCCTGTCTTTTAATAGATTCTTCCAGGGCCTTCTCTTGCTCTTTTTTCTTGCATCGTTTGTTGGTGTTGGAGGTGGGGTGGGACTGGTAGTGCGTGGTTGCTGCATTGAGTTTGCCTTGCAAGGAGAGGAGAGGGCTGTTTTGTGTAACTGAAATTGTAGCTTTCTCTTGCGCCCTAGGGCATTCTGGATCTTACGGGATCTCGGATCTCGGCAGGAGACGGCCTGTGCATGTGAGCTCTTTCTAGCACAGTTCATGTAACAAGTTTTAACTGTTTCTACCAGAGTTTCTTGCTAAGAGATATTGGTTGGCCTAATTCTCCCTCTTTTCTGATCCTACCTGAATCTTTAAATTGCCCCCACATTAGGGCTGAAAATGAATATTCTATCATTTTTATTTATTTATTTATTTATTTATTTATTTTTGAAAATGGAATATTCTATTCAGAACCAAAGCTCTGCCGTTTCTTTCCCACAGAGGTTGAGTCCATGTTCAGTGCTTGGCCAAGGCCGATGGTTACTATGCAGCCTGGATAATTAGCCCTTAATAATCCAAATTAGGCCTGGCATTGGCTTTAGCTGGCTATTCAACATGGACTCCAGCTCTGTAGGAGCTTATTGCTGAGATGCTGCAGAGCTTTGGTTATGATTAATTTTGTGATTTTTATTTTCATATGAAGATCCTAGGTTGTAGGAAAGCCAGAGGTGTATGGGAAACATTTGGGGCTGTGAAGCAGAACTTAATGCTGATTCTGCCTTGAACTAGAATTGGAGAGTCCCTAATTTGCCCTGGGTCTCAGTTTCTTCATGTCTTGGACTATGAAGGACTGAGACTAGAATGTTCATTTTCAACCCTAATGTGCTAGAATGGTCAGCTAAATGTAATTTGATAGATTCAGTTGCTGTCTTACTAAATGTCACATACAGTTAAACTGAAGGTGTAAGGGTGGACTTACTGGGCTGGTTAGGGGTTGCTCAAATGACCTTTTTTTTTTTTTTTTTTTGAGATAGAGTGTCATTCTGACACCCAGGCTGAGGCTGGAGCACAATAGTGCGATCTCGGCTTACTGCAGCCTCCACCTCCCTTCCAATGATTCTCATGCTCAGCCTCCAAAGCAGCTGGGATTACAGGCATGCGCCACCACACCTGGCTAATTTTTTTTTTTTTTTTTTTTTTTTTTTTTGAGGCAGAGTCTCTGTCACCCAGGCTGGAGTACAATGGCATGATCTTGGCTCACTGCAACCTCTGCCTCCTAGATTCAAGCAATTCTTCTTCCTCAGCCTCTTTGAGTAGCTGGGATTACAGGCATGTGCCACCATGCCCGGCTACTTTTTCTATTTTTAATAGAGATGGGGGTTTCAACATCTTGGCCAGGCTGTTCTTGAACTCCTGACCTCATGATCCACCCACCTTGGCCTCCCAAAGTGCTGGGATTACAAGTGTGAGCCATTGAGCCTGGCCTAATATTTGTATTTTTAGTAGAGAGGGGTTTTCACCATGTTGCTCAGGCTGGTCTCAAATTCTTTATTTCAAGTGATCTGCCTGCCTCAGCCTCCCAAAGTGCTGGGATTATAGGCACCACACCTGTCCCCTTCCTTTTTGAAATTGTTGTTGCTCTAAGCTGTCATCAAAAGTCCATAAGAAGAAGGGAAGTGTCCCAAATGAGTATTGGTATTCACTGCTATTTTGTGTTCTAGAGAAGGAGAGCAAGGTATATGAAATTGAACTTTTGGGAAATTCTTTAAGGTGACCTTATTAAAAAAAAAAGAATTGTAATTGCAAAATGAATTAATCTGTTCAAGCTTTCTTTTCAAGTTTTGTTCTGAGGCTAGATCATTTTCTCTAAGTGTAATATGCTGAATTTTTAAAAAACATTTTCTTGAATAAATTGATTTGATTTCACAGTTTATTGAGTATCTTGTGCCAATGCAGAGTTCACATTTTAGGTTATGAATATAAAAGTGGTTAGGAAAGCCACAGCCTGTGAAGGGGGTGATGTCATGATCTGAAATGACCGGCTGTGAATTGCAGTTTGCTGATGTGTTGTGCTGCCTCACCGGTTCTCACCTGTGCAGTGGGACACAGGCACTGCTCATGCTCGTTTCTCTTTATTTCACTTTCCCGAAGGACTGGAATACTTTTCTGCTACGGTTCAATGATTTGGACTTGTGTGTATCAGAGAACGAAACGCTGAAGCATCTCACAAATGACACCACAACTCCGGAAAGCACCATGACCAGCGGGCAGGCCCGAGCTTCCACGCAGTCCCCCCAGGCCCTGGAGGACTCAGGCCCGGTGAACATCTCAGTCGCAATCACCCTCACCTTGGACCCGCTGAAACCATTCGGAGGGTATTCCCGGAACGTCACCCATCTGTACTCAACGATCTTAGGGCATCAGATTGGACTTTCAGGTATGCGGTAGCCCCTCTCCATTCAGACTCCTCAGGCAACCACTGTGACCGAAAGGGGATGCACTGTGTATGCTTTTACTGTGTTGTACTGTATTCTAGTCTTGCACATGTGTCTTTTTTTGCTGGGTTTGGACTGTGTGAACCATTTCTACTATATCTTTACATGGTGAAGCGCTAGACTTGAAGTACTGTCTCCAAAGCCTGTAAGAACGAGAATCCGTGAAAACATTGTAAGACCTAATATTTGCAAACTTGTAATTACTTTTTAGTCAGGCTTATCCTGTTGGAGTTTTCATTGCTTACTTCACGTCTTCTATTGCTGTTAGTTTACAGATGTTTTCAGTGGCCATTGTTAGTCCAGCATTGTGCTAAACTGCTGGGAAGAATTAGAAAATGACTAAGATGGCTGGGTGCAGTGGTTCGTGCATGTAATACCAGCACTTTGGGAGGCCCAGGTGGGTGGCTTGCCTGAGCTCAGGAGTTCAAGACTAGCCTGGGCAACATGGTGAAACTGCATTGCTACAAAAATACAAAAAATTAGCCGGCATGCAGGCATAGTGGTGCGTCGTTGTAGTCCCAGCTGCTCAGGAGGCCGAGGAGTGAGAATTGCTTGAATCCCAGAGGTGGAGGTTGCAGTGAGCTGAGATTGTGCCACTGCACTCCAGCCTTGGCAACAGAGTGAGACTCCGTCTCAAGAAAAAAGAAAAGAATGCCTAAGATGGGCCCAGTGTGGTGGCTCACGCCTGTAATCCCAGCACTTTGGGAGGCCAAGGCTGGTGGATCACTTGAGGTCAGGAGTTTGAGACCAGTCTGGCCCACGTGGTGAAACTCCGTCTCTACTACAAATACAAAAACATTAGCTGAACATGGTGGCGGGCACCTGTGATCCCAGCTACTCGAGAGGCTGAGGCAGGAGAATCACTTGAATCCTGGAGGTAGAGCCTGCAGTGAGCCAAGATTACGCCACCGTACTCCAGTCTCGACAACAAAGTGAGACTTTGCTTAAAAAAAAAAAAAAAAGCCTAAGATTTGGTCTCTTCCCTTTGGAAATTTGGACTTATGGAAGAGACAACGATAAAAGAGTTAATGTTTATCAAGCACTTATAATGGTTCCTGCCACAAAGGAGATGCTATATAAGTGCTTGATAAAGGATGTGAAAAATATAGTTATAAAACATGGAGCACTGCCCTTTGACCAGTGCTAAACCCATGATAGACTATGAGTGACTCAGGAGAAGGGCTAGAAGGCAGTGGAAGCTGTAATAATCAGGAAAGGCTTCATACAGGAGGCCTGGGCCTTGAAAGAATAACCTTTGGTTCTTTGGTTACCAGAAGGCTTTTCAAAAAATTCTTTGGTTGGGTGCAGTGGCTCATACCTATAATCTCAGCACATCAGGCTGAGGCAGGAGAATCGCATGAGCTCACAAATTGAAAACTAGCCTGGGACTATTAACAAACACCTATCTTTATGAAAAATTAGGAAAATTAGCCAGGCATTGTGGCATGCACCTGTAGTTCCAGATACTTGCAAGGCTTAGGTGAGAGGATTGCTTGAACCTGGCAGGTCGAGGCTACAGTGAGCTAAGATTGTACCATTGCATTCCAGCCTGGGCGATAGAGTGAGACCCTGTCTCAGAAAAAAAGCAAGAAACAAATAAGTTCTTGAAGGAATTTAAGTGCCCACCAGCCTCCTATTGGCTGTTAGAGGTGAGAATATTACCATGATAATCAAGGTATGGATAACTTCTGGGTTTTCCATATAGCAAGTGGACCTATTTCTTATGGCAGGTCATTAGGACACCTTTGGGTTTTAAAAAAAATTTTTATTATTATTGTTATTCAGAGACTGAGCCTCACTCTTGCCCAGGCTGGAATGCAGTGGCACAATCTCAGCTCACTGCAACCTCCGTCTCCCAGGTTCAAATGACTCTTCTGCCTCAGCCTCCTGAGTAGCTGGGATTACATGCTTGCGGTACCACACCCAGCTAATTTTGTGTTTTTAATGGAGACAGGATTTTACCGTGTTGGCCAGACTGGTCTTGAACTCCTGACTTCAAATGATCTGCCTGCCTTGGCCTCCCAAAATGCTGAGATTTCAGGCATGAGCCACTACACCCAGCTGGGTTTTAAAATTTTAATTTGTAAAATTTATTTTTTGAGACAGGGTCTTGATCTGTCCCCAGGCTAGAGTGCAGTGGTGTGATCATAGCTCACTGCAGCCTCAAACTCCTGGGCTCAAGTGATCCTCCTGCCTCAACCGTCTTAGTAGCTGGAACCACAGGTGTGCACTAGCACACCTGGCTGATTTTCAAAAATTTTTTTATAGAGGCAGGGTCTTGCGGTGGCGTTCAGGCGGGTTGTGAATTCCCGGCCTCAAGTAATCCTCCTGCCTCGGCCTTCTAAAGTCAAAGTACTGGGACTGCAGATGTGAACCACTGCCTGGCAATACGTTGGTTTTAGTTTAAGCTTCATCACTTGCCTTTCTTTCTTTTTTTTTTTTTTTTTGAGACGGAGTTTCGCTCTTGTTACCCAGGCTGGAGTGCAATGGTGCGATCTCGGCTCACCGCAACCTCCGCCTCCTGGGTTCAGGCAATTCTCCTGCCTCAGCCTCCTGAGTAGCTGGGATTACAGGCACGCACCACCATGCCCAGCTAATTTTTTGCACCTCTAGTAGAGACGGGGTTTCACAATGTTGACCAGGATGGTCTCGATCTCTTGACCTCGTGATCCACCCGCCTCGGCCTCCCAAAGTGCTGGGATTACAGGCCTGAGCCACGGTGCCCGGCCCATCACTTGCCTATCTTAACGCTGAAACTCTCTGACCTCTGTTTGACCATGTGTGAAAGGACAAGAGCTGTACTTCTTTGGTCATGTTCATGGGAGAGTAGTATAAATTTTAGGTGAAATAGCACATACAGGAGGCCGGGTGCTCCATGCCTGTAATCTCAGCACTTTGGGAGGCCAGGGCTGCTGGATTACCTGAGGTTGGGAGTTCAAAACTAGCCTGGCCAACATGGTTAAACCCCGTCCCTACTAAAAATACAAAATTAGCTAGGTGTGTTGGCACATGCCTGTAATCCAAGCTACTTGGGAGGCTGAGGCAAGAGAATCACTTGAACATGGGAGGCGAAGGTTGAGGTGAGCTGAGATGGTTCCATTGCGCTCCAGCCTGGGCAACAAGAACAAAACTCCATCTCAAAAAAAACGGAAAGAAATACTATATATAAGAGGTGTTTGAGGCCAGGCGTGGTGGCTCAAGCCTGTAATCCCAGCATTTCGGGAGGCCGAGGCAGGTGGATCACGAGGTCGAGAGATTGAGACCATCCTGGTCAACATGGTGAAACCCCGTCTCTACTAAAAATACAAAAAATTAGCTGGGCATGGTGGCGTGTGCCTGTAATCCCAGCTACTCAGGAGGCTGAGGGAGGAGAGTTGCCTGAACCCAGGAGGCGGAGGTTGCGGTGAGCCGAGATCGCGCCATTGCACTCCAGCCTGGGAAACAAGAGAGAAACTCCGTCTCAAAAAAAAAAAAAAAAAGATGTTTGAAAATGGGTAGATGGCTGTGCAGAAACGGTGGGGATAATTCATCCAGCCTGAGTTTTTCACCTTGGATCTGCCTAAGGTCTGACTTGGCGTCTCCAGGCTGTGACTGGAAAGCAGCCACCTCCTTTGCTGTTTTGTGGCTCTGCTACTTGAGCAGTCTTCACGGTTAGGTTCAGGACTGCTCTTACTCCTCAGATCCCACAAAGGCGGATGCCTGGGCTGCTAGATGGTGCCTGTGTGGGTTTGATTTCAAGATTTATTCAAATCCCAGAGAATAACAAATATGTCATTTTTGCCTTTAAGTACCAAAAAACTGATTTCTCTTTCATAGGCCGGGAAGCCCACGAGGAGATAAACATCACTTTCACCCTTCCTACAGCGTGGAGCTCTGATGACTGCGCCCTCCACGGTCACTGTGAGCAGGTGGTGTTCACAACCTGCATGACCCTCACGGCCAGCCCTGGGGTGTTCCCCGTCACTGTGTAAGTGTTCCCAGCACCTGGTGAAGAATGCACGTGGTGAACTCCACTTGCTGTGAGAACGGCTGGGCTGCTTCTCCAGTAAATTCTCATGACTACTCGCTTCACATTTCTTTATAGAATTGTCTCTACTCAGACTTCTCTAATGGATGATTTAATTTGGAAATGTAAAGCTAGAACCTCCGCATATAAAATCAGAAAGTTAGTGCCGCTCGAGGCAGTAAAAGCACCTGGTTGTTGCTGGCATTCATGGGCTGCCTTTTCTGCAGGAGTAGAAGCAGCAGGTCACAGAAGAGAGGCTCACCGTGGCCAGGTATGGTGGCCCACGCTCCCTGCACTGTGGGAGGCTGAGTGGGGAGGCCCACCTGAGCCCCCAAGGTCAAGACCAGCCTGGACAACATAGTGAGACCCTGTCTCTATTTAAATATTTTAAAAAGAAAAGAGGCTCTCTCAAGGTAAAGGTTTTCAGCCAGCTGGGATGGCTCATACCTGTAATACCAGCACTTTGGAAAGCCAACGTTGGCAGATCACTTGAGGACAGGAGCTCAACACGAGTCTGACCAACATGGTGAAACTCTGTCTCTACTAAAAATACAAAAATTAGCCACATATGATGGCACATGTCTGTAGTCCCAGCTACTTGGGATGATAAAGCAGGAAGGAGAATCTCTTGAACCTAGGAGGCAGAGGTTGCAGTGAGCTGAGATCATGCCACTCTGTACTCGAGCCTGGGTGATAGCAAGACTCCATCTCAAAAAAATAAATGAAAAAATAAAGGTAAAAGTTTTGTTCATCTCCATTATCCAGAAAGATTGATTATAGTGTATCTTGATTTTAGTTTTAAATTAAATATAAATCAAAACTTATTTTCCATTAAGCAGTTACTAATTTTAAAATGTAGCATTTTAAGTAATTTCCCATTAAACAATTACTAAGTTTAATTTTAACTACGAATTTGAAAATTAGTTTTTTTTTTTTGTTTTTTTTTTTTTTAAGACGGAGTTTCGCTCTTGTTACCCAGGCTGGAGTGCAATGGCGCGATCTCGGCTCACTGCAACCTCTGTCTCCTGGGTTCAGGCAATTCTCCTGCCTCAGCCTCCTGAGTAGCTGGGATTACAGGCACGCACCACCATGCCCAGCTAATTTTTTGTATTTTTAGTAGAGACGGGGTTTCACCATCTTGACCAGGATGGTCTCGATCTCTTGACCTCGTGATCCACCTGCCTCGGCCTCCCAAAGTGCTGGGATTACAGGCTTGAGCCACCGCACCCGGTGAAAATTAGTTTTAAAATCAAGTAGAAATTGAACTTTATTTTCCATTGAACATTTGGTTTTTGAAGCGTTTGCTTCAGGGGTTTTTTTTGGTTTTTTTGAGCAACATTCAGTGAGCAGCTTTACCTTTTAGTTTTTTTTTTTTTTTTTTTTTTTTTGTGGTGGGGAGGCTTCTCCCTTCTCTGTAAAGGAGGTATTTATCTATAAATAAATAGGTGAAATACATAAAATATAGTCTATTTAAAAGAATTCTATGGTTAATCCTTTTTAAATAAGAATTATCCTGGGATTTGTCTATTTTGGACATTTGGAGGTTTGTAGGTCAAGAGTAGATTAAGTTAAACGTGTTACAGTAACTGATACAGAATTTTGTGGGTAAAGTTTCCAGTTGTAACAAAGTGATATGCTTTGGGCTGGGTGCAATGGCTCACACCTGTAATACCAGCACTTTTGGAGGCTGAGATGGACAGATAACTTGAGGTCAGGAGTTCAAGAGCAGCCTGGCCAAAACGGTGAAACGCTTTCTTTACTAAAAATACAAAAATCAGCTAGGTGTGGTGGCAGGCCCCTATAATCCCAGCTACTTGGGAGGCCGAGGCACGAGAATCACTTCAATTTGGGAGGTGGAGGTTTCAGTGAGCCGAGGTCACAGCAGTTTGGGCAACAGAGTGAGACTCTGTCTCAAAAAAAAAAGATGATACGGTTTGGTTGTGTCTCCACCCAAATCCACATGGGTAATTTTGGGAACTATAATTCACAATAATCCCCATGTGTCATGGGGGAGACCCAGTGGGAGGTAATTGAATTATGGGGATGGTTACCCCTGTGCTGCTGTTGTCGTGGTAGAGAATGAGTTTTCACAAGATCTGTTGGTTTTAGAAGGGGTTTTCCCCTTTTATTCGGCACTTCTCCTTGCTGGCGCCATGTGAAGAAGGATGTGTTTGCTTCCCCTTCTGCCATGAGTGTAACTTTCCTGAAGCTTCCCTAACTATGCTGAACTGTGAGTCAGTTAAGCTGCTTTCCTTTATAAGTCACCCAGTCCGGGGTATGTCTTTATTAGCAGCGTAAGAACAGACTAATATTCTAAGAGTTTACCTAATTTGAGGAGATAGGTGTAAAGGGGCTTATGTCCATTGCATCCCATGTGAAAGGACTATAGGTTGAATTCTGAAGGCAGAAATTCAACACCCAGACTCCTAAATGTCAGGCAGCTATTTCTTTTTCTGTTATGTGTTTATTTTTTTTTAAAAGACCCTCAGGCCGGGCACGGTGGCTCAAGCCTGTAATCCCAGCACTTTGGAAGGCCGAGGCGGGTGGATCACGAGGTCAAGAGATCGAGACCATCCTGGTCAACATAGTGAAACCCTGTCTCTACTCAAAATACAAAAAATTAGCTGGGCACGGTGGCGCGTGCCTGTAATCCCAGCTACTCAGGAGGCTGAGGCAGGAGAATTGCCTGAACCCAGGAGGCGGAGGTTGCAGTGAGCCGAGATCGCGCCATTGCACTCCAGCCTGGGTAACAAGAGCGAAACTCCGTCTCAAAAAAAAACAAACCAAAAACTAAAAAAAAAAAAAAAAAAAAAAAAAACCAAAAACTAAAAGACCCTCAAACTAAAATATAATGGTATTTACCTCAAAGAAGTATGAGCATGTAAGTTACATTTCTCCTTTCCACATGTGCTGCCGTGTTCACTGTTTTGCCAGCTGCTGTGGGGGTGACACACGTGAATGACTCAGGTCACTGAGCATGTGTCTTTCCTCCTTCTCTTCCCCTGCAGACAGCCACCGCACTGTGTTCCCGACACGTACAGCAATGCCACGCTCTGGTACAAGATCTTCACAACTGCCAGAGATGCCAACACAAAATACGCTCAAGATTACAATCCTTTCTGGTGTTATAAGGGGGCCATTGGAAAAGTCTATCATGCTTTAAATCCCAAGCTTACAGTGATTGTTCCAGATGTAAGTGAGAAAAACCGTGTGTGTGTGTGTCTGTGTGTCTGTGTGTGTGTACGTGTGCACATGGGCACATGTGTGTGCATGTGCTGCAACTGTTGGTGTAGGTCCTGCTGACTTCCCTGGGTAAGCGTATCCTCTGCCACTCTAGATTTCCAGCTGCGTTGGGACACTTGGCGGAGAGGTGCATGCTTGGAGAAACATGCCACCCATTGGTTAAGGAAAATCTGGTTTTTCTCTTCGTTTTCTCTGTTGTTTGGCAGCAGTTATTTCTTGAGGAACTGCCTAACCCCTGGGGGTTGCAAGGGATGCTTGTATTAATACTGTTTTAGAGGGATGTTCACAGATATCCATAGAAGACTATCTAGTTAGTCTCAGTGTGAACAAGAAATAGTGCTGCTTGGAGTTCTGAAAGGTAGATGTGAGTAGAAGGAGGTGAATCTTCAGCTAGAGAGTGAGGCCTGAATAGGATTTAACTGAACCAAGAGGCAAGGAGAAGAAAACACCTATTTTGTCTAGTGGCTGTGCACTAGCTCAGCTTCCTACTTAGACTTGAGCCTACTTTTTTTCTAAGAGACAGGATCTTGCTCTGTCTCCCAGATTGGGGTCTAGTGGTGCATTCATAGCTTGCTGCAGCTTCAGGTTCTGGGCTCAGACTTCCCGAGTAGCCAGGACTACAGGTGCATGTCACCATGCCGGGATAATTTTTAAATTTTTTTGTAGAGATGGGGTCTTGCTATATTGCCCAGGCTGGTCTTGAACCCCTGGCCTCAAGCGATCCTCCTGCCTTGGCCTACCAAGTGGCTGGGTTGACATGACAGGTGTGAGCCACCACACCTGGCCCAAGCCCACTTTTTAATTTTTTTCGAAATGGGGTCTTTCGGTGTTGCCCAGGCTGGAGTGCAGTGGAACACTCTCGGTTTACTGCAACCTCCACGTCCTGGGTTGAAGCGATTCTCCTGCCTCAGCCTCCCAAGTAGCTGGGATTACAGGCACCTGCTACCACACCAAGCTAATTTTTGTATTTTGAATAGAGGTAAGGTTTCATCATATTGGCCAGATTGGTCTTGAACTCCTAACCTCAGGTGATCCTCCCACCTCAGCCTCCCAAAGTGCTGAGATTACAGGCATGAGCCACTGCGCCTGGCCTTTGCCCTTTTATGAGGCTCATTTGTAGGCCAGGGTCCTGCAGGAGCCAGCCATGGAGGTCAGGCTGGATGGTGGGCTGAGGTCCTTCGTGCCTGGCCGAGGACAATCCCTGCCTGTGTTTGGGCCATGGGGATTGGTAAAGCAATGTGCCGAGAAGACTGGGCTGCCCCACTATGTGGTAAATGAGCAGGGTCGGAGCCCAGGCTGACCTGAGACCTGGAGATATGAGAGGGAAAAGGAATGAAAGTGTGTCTGGGGTCTCTCTAGTAACTCGCAGAGCTTGGGGATTGACTGCATGTGGGAGGTCAGAGGGCAGTGAATCAAAGATGACGTCAGCATTTTCATCCAGGGACTTAGAGAAGTAGGGAAATGCAGGAGCAAGGAGGCGACTGAGGAGAGGTGAGGTGCTAAGGCCTTCCTGGTGGGGGCATAGCCAGGAGTTAGGAATGCAGCCTCGGCTGTCAGCCATGCAACTGGAGGGCAATTCATGATGAGGATGTGTCCAGAGAGGGCTTAAAGACGGAGTCTCTGCAGCCTTTGCTGGGGAGGAGGCCTGCTGGAGGGGCAGGGTTCAGGCAGTGTGGGGGTGCAGAACGCAGCGCAGAGACAGCGCTAGGAAGGAATGGTTGCTCTCTACCAGGGATTGCTTAGAAACACCGCGTCTTCACTTAATGAGATCCAGCTTTGCTAATTCAGGAGCCAGAAGGAGAAACCTCTCCCAGCTTGAGAATCAAAGTTATAGCAAGTCTGGAGTTTGTAAAGACTGTCTCTCAAAACCCAGCATTAAAACCTTTCAGTAACTCAGAATACGTTTCTATTTTTTTTTGTTCTCTTCTTTGTTTAGGATGACCGTTCATTAATAAATCTGCATCTCATGCACACCAGTTACTTCCTCTTTGTGATGGTGATAACGATGTTTTGCTATGCTGTTATCAAGGGCAGACCCAGCAAATTGCGTCAGAGCAATCCTGAATTTTGTCCTGAGAAGGTGAGCCCTGGATGGGGTCCAGGCTAGCATTTTGCTAGAGGTCTCTGTATATAGAAAGTGACACTTATCCTTATTCCATTTATTGTGGGTGGCACCTTTCATCCAAAGAACTGACAGTCATCCCTCAGTGTCCTAGGGACATAGGTTCCAGGACTCTGGTGGACACCAAAATTCATGAATGCCCAGATCCCTTTGGGGGTGCATTATTTGCATATGACCTCCGCAAATCCTCTGTAGCTTTTTTTTTTTTTTTTTTGAGACAGAGTTTCGCTCTTGTTTCCCAGGCTAGAGTGCAATGGCGCGATCTCGGCTCACGGCAAACTCCGCCTACTGGGTTCAGGCAATTCTCCTGCCTCAGCCTCCTGAGTAGCTGGGATTACAGGCGCGTGCCACCATGCCCAGCTAATTTTTGTATTTTTAGTAGAGACGGGGTTTCACTATGTTGACCAGGACGGTCTCGATCTCTTGACCTCGTGATCCACCCGCCTCGGCCTCCCAAAGTGCTGGGATTATAGGCTTGAGCCACCGCGCCCGGTCCCATCCTCTGTAGCTTTAAATCATCTCTAGATTACTTTTTTTTTTTTTTGAGACAGAGTTTCCCTCTTGTTACCCAGGCTGGAGTGCAGTGGCGCCATCTTGGCTCACCGCAACCTCCGCCTCCTGGGTTCAGGCAATTCTCCTGCCTCAGCCTCCTGAGTAGCTGGGATTACAGGCACGCACCACCATGCCCAGCCAATTTTTTGTATTTTTTAGTAGAGACGGGGTTTCACCATGTTGACCAGGATGGTCTCGATCTCTTGACCTCGTGATCCACCCGCCTCGGCCTCCCAAAGTGCTGGGATTGCAGGCTTGAGCCACCGCGCCCGGCCACTTTTTTTTTTTTTGAGACCGAGTTTTGCTTTGTCACCTAGGCTGGAGTGCAGTGGCATGATCTCCACTCATTGCAACCTCCACTTCCCAAGCTCAAGTGATTCTCCTACCTCAGTCTCCCGAGTAGCTGGGATTACAGGCATGTGCCACCGTGCTCAGCTAATTTTTGTATTTTTAGTAGAGACAGGGTTTCACTATGTTGGCCAGGCTAGTCTTGAACTCCTGATGTCAAATGATCCACCTGCCTCAGCCTCCCAAAGTGTTGGGATCACAGGTGGGAGCCACTGTGCCCAGCTTCTAGGTTACTTACAATACCTAATACAGTGTAAATGCTATGTAAATCATTGTTACAGTATACTTTTAAAACTTGTATTATTTTTATTGTTGTATTCTTATGTTGTTTTTTTTTCTTTTGAGTAGTTCTCCTTTTTTTGGTTGGTTTTTTTTTTTTTTTTTTTTTGAGACGGAGATTTTTGTTGCTCAGGCTGGAGTGCAATGGCATGATCTCGGCTTACCACGACCTCTGCTTCCTGGGTTCAAGCAATTCTGCCTCAGCCTCCCGAGGAGCTGGGATTACAGGCATGTGCCACCATCATGCCCAGCTAATTTTGTATTTTTAGTAGCGACAGGCTTTCTCTATGTTGGTTGAGCTGGTCTCAAACTCCCAACCTCAGGTGATCTGCCCACCTCAGCCTCCCAAAGTGCTGGGATTACAGGTGTGAGCCACCGTGCCTGGCTTATTTTATTTATTTATTTATTTATTTATTTTTGAGACAGGGTTGAGCTCTGTCATCCAGGCTGGAATGGAGTGGTGCGATCGTGGCTCACAATGCAATCATAGCTCACTGCAGCCTTTACCTCCCAGGCTCAGTCAGTCCTCAATTTCCCAAGTAGCTGGGACTGTAGGCATGCATCAGCACACCTGGCTAATTTTGATAATTTTTGAAAGAACCACTGCCAAGTCACTCCCTTTAATAGTGATGACGGCTTGGGTAATGATTAAAAATCCAACACCAGGGCCGGGTGCGGTGGCTCAAGCCTGTAATCCCAGCACTTTGGGAGGCCGAGGCGGGTGGATCACGAGGTCAAGAGATCGAGACCATCCTGGTCAACATGGTGAAACCCCGTCTCTACTAAAAATACAAAAAATTAGCTGGGCATGGTGGCGCGTGCCTGTAATCCCAGCTACTCAGGAGGCTGAGGCAGGCGAATTGCCTGAACCCAGGAGGCGGAGGTTGCGGTGAGCCGAGATCGGGCCATTGCACTCCAGCCTGGGTAACAAGAGCGAAACTCCGTCTCAAAAAAAAAAAAAAAAAAAAAAAAAAATCCAACACCATAATTTAGGCTGAGGGTAAAGACACTTCTAATTAAGACAGAAACCACAGGTGATCTTCTATAATTGTGGGTTCCGCATCCACAGATTCAAACAAAAATACACACAAGAGGGCTGGGCATGGTGGCTCATGCCTGTAATCTCTACTTTGGGAGGCCAAAGTAGGTGGATCACTTGAGCCCAGGAATTCAAGACCAGTTTGGGCAACATAGCAAGACCCCATCTCTACTAAAAGTTAAAAAATTAGGCCGGGCGCGGTGGCTCAAGTCTGTAATCCCAGCACTTTGGGAGGCCGAGGCGGGTGGATCACGAGGTCAAGAGATCGAGACCATCCTGGTCAACATGGTGAAACCCCGGCTCTACTAAAAATACAAAAAATTAGCTGGGCATGGTGGCGCGTGCCTGTAATCCCAGCTACTCAGGAGGCTGAGGCAGGAGAATTGCCTGAACCCAGGAGGCGGAGGTTGCGGTGAGCCGAGATCGGGCCATTGCACTCCAGCCTGGGTAACAAGAGCGAAACTCCGTCTCAAAAAAAAAAAAAAAAAAAAAAAAAATCCAACACCATAATTTAGGCTGAGGGTAAAGACACTTCTAATTAAGACAGAAACCACAGGTGATCTTCTATAATTGTGGGTTCCGCATCCACAGATTCAAACAAAAATACACACAAGAGGGCTGGGCATGGTGGCTCATGCCTGTAATCTCTACTTTGGGAGGCCAAAGTAGGTGGATCACTTGAGCCCAGGAATTCAAGACCAGTTTGGGCAACATAGCAAGACCCCATCTCTACTAAAAGTTAAAAAATTAGGCCGGGCGCGGTGGCTCAAGTCTGTAATCCCAGCACTTTGGGAGGCCGAGGCGGGTGGATCACGAGGTCAAGAGATCGAGACCATCCTGGTCAACATGGTGAAACCCCGTCTCTACTAAAAATACAAAAAATTAGCTGGGCATGGTGGCGCTAGCCTGTGGTCCCAGCTACTCAGGAGGCTGAGGCAGGAGAATTGCCTGAACCCAGGAGGCGGAGGTTGCGGTGAGCCGAGATCGCGCCATTGCACTCCAGCCTGGGTAACGAGCGAAACTCCGTCTCAAAAAAAACAAAAACAAACAAAAAAAAAACTAGCCAGGTGTGGTGGTGCGTGTCTGTATTCCCAGCTACTGGGGAGGCTGAGGTGGGAGGATTGCTTGAGCCCAGGAGTTGGAAACTATAGTAACCTATGACTGTGCCACTGCACTCCAGCCTGGACGACAGAGTAAGACCCTGTCTCAAAAAGAAAAAAGAAAAAACAAACAAAAAACCAGTTCATTCTGTCTCTGCACAGTGGTTCCAGATGGGCTGCATCTTGCAGGAGATTGGGATTTCTAGTCACTTCTTCCTAGGTGAGATTTTCTTCTTAGGGGTTTAATAACTTCCCTGCCTGGTCGATATGTGCCATCAGTGTTGCGCCCTGGTCTTTGGGTAGGCGCTGGAACCCTGGGCTGAGTTACCTGGGCTTCCCTCTTTGACTGGTTTCCCTGGCTTGCTCTCTTCCAGGTGGCTTTGGCTGAAGCCTAATCCCACAGTTCCTGTTTTCTGAGAGAGACTGAGAGAACCATAATCCTTCCCTGCTGAACCCAGCCTGGGCCTGGACGCTCTGTGAATACATTATCTTGCGATGTTGGGTTATTCCAGCCAAAGACATTTCAAGTGCCTGTAACTGATTTGTACATATTTATAAAAATCTATTCAGAAATTGGTCCAATGATGCACGTGCTTTGCACTGGGTGCAGCCAGAGCCCTTCATCCCTGCCCTGGACTTGAGACCTGGTGATTGTGTCCACACATCTCCAGAGAAGGATTCCTGGGTCTAGCTGTGTGGGAGCCGGTCATGACGTTTTCACCAAGGTCACAGGCGTGTTGTGTCGCTTGTGGGGTTGAAGTTTGGTTTGGTTCTTGTTTCAGCCGGTTATGTAGAGAACGTTTGAAACAGTCTGCACCTTTGATATGATACTGCATTTCCAAAGCCACCAATCCATTTTGTGGATTTTATGTGTCTGTGGCTTAATAATCATAGTAACAACAATAATACCTTTTTCTCCATTTTGCTTGCAAGGAAACATACCTAATTTTTTTTTTTTTTTTTTTTTTTCTTTTCAAAGAAAATATAAAATAGTCACATTTTAATATTACGCTAGTTAGGACAGACTCGTGCTTTTATCCTGAGTAGAAACTTTAAGTCACGTACATTGTAAAGATCTAAGATTCATTTTCCACATGGATGACAAGGAACCTGGTTTTGTTGGTGTTGACACAGAAGGTTCTACTGTCTTTTCGTCCACTCTTGCCCCTCCCTTCTGTTACCAGAATTAATACAGCCTCTTCACTCACAAGGGCTTCAGAATGTAAGTGGCTTTCGTGTTAGAGTGACCATTCACTGTTCTGCTTTCTGGAATGCAGGTGACAGTATGCAAAGAGAGAATGATGATTCGGTCTAATAGTAAAGGGTTTTTTTCTTTTTCTTTTTTTTTTAAAGAGTGGGTGGATTTTCTCCTTTTTGTTTTGCTTTTATTTTAATGCAACTAACATCTTAAGAGGGAAAGCAGCCAGTAGATTAGTCACATGAAAACGATGCCTCTGAAATTTGAAGGAATGTAGTTCTGATTTGCCATTCATCAGAGAAGACCAAAAGCATTTTTCTTATAACTTTTTTTCCTGTTTTTGTTTTGTTTTGTTTTTTGAGGCAGGGTCTTGCTCTGTCCGCCGGGCTGGGGTGCAGTGGTGCAGTCAGGCTCACGGCAGCCTCCAAACTCCAGGGCTCAAGCAGTCCTCCCACTTTAGCCTCCTGAGGAGCTGGGACTACAGGCGTGTGCCATCATGCCTGGCTGACATTTAAATTTTTTGTAGAGACAGGGTCTCACTCTGTTGCCCAGGCTTATCTGGAACTTCTGGCTTCAAGTGATCCTCTCACCTCAACCTCGCAAAATCCTGGGATTCCAGGCATCAGCCACTGAGCACAGCCCTCTTAAAACATTTTGTCTCGTTGTCTGGTTCCTCTTGAGTCTTTTTCCTTCTAATCCTGATTCATTCAAGCAGAATTGTGCGTGATCTCTTTCAGTCCTTTCTTGTTGGTTGCATTCTTGCCATTTTTTTCTTTACTATTTGCCTTAATAGCGCATTGTCATTGATGACTTCTTTGTTCTCCCAGGCAGTGTTAGAGCAGAAGGGCGATGAAAACCATCGGTGCTTCTTTCCCGGACTCTAGCTTTGTAGTCTGTTCTCAGTCAGGATTAGTTCCTGCAGCCTGACCTGGAACCTTTTACCCCAGGCATTTTTGAATGAAAAACAGTTGCGGGCTTTTATTGAAGATTGTTAGAATCATCACTGTAGTAACTTGATATGTTAGGATTCCTTTTTTTCCTTTTAGGATGTTTCAAGCACAGTAATTGTACCGTCTGTCCAGTTTCTTTGTATGATACGAGTTGCTTACACGGTGCATGGCTAACTTCTTAATTTAGTTTTCTCCTTAGAGACTTTGAGACCCTTAGGAGACAAGATTAAGAAAGAGCCACGTGGCTTGGCTCTAGAAACGGCATTATCATTAGGACTGTCAGATTCTAGATTAAGCTGCTGTTGAATTAGTAAAATCCCAATGAAGCAGAGTTAAAGGGATAGATTTATAGCTGGCAGAGTCGTAGCAGAGGAGACAGTGAAAAAGCCAATTTCACTGGTTTGCTCGATCCAGCTTGTTGCTAATGTTAGTTACCCTTGTTTTAATGACAGAGTGGCTGCAATCTGTAGCCAGGGGAGGAGCGACACTGTTAGGTGTGAGGAAAGGAAGTGCCAAAAATGCCTGGACAGATGGCCTGTCCCAAGGCCAGGACACACACTTTAAAATCCAGCATTCACCTCAGCAGGTGATTCTCAAAGATCTTACAGAAACGCAGAGTCAATCAGGTTTGTAAAGGAAGGCTGTGGGGTGAAGAGGCCTAGGACCTGAAGAGACTCCCACCGAGTCTCAGGAAGCTCAGGGGACCTGTCACCATCTGGGCACTTCCCAGGCTCAGCACTCAGCCGGAGTTTGCTGGTGGACCTCAGGATTCCAAGAGTGCGACAGTTGGGGTGCGCTTGCCTGCCGTTCAGGGCAGCCGCGCGCGGGAGCACCGGCTCACCCTCAGGCATCTTGGACTGGAGGGCCAGCAGAAGGTCAGCAACTTACTCCTAAAACGATTGTTTCAGATCATATTGATCTCTTTCCTTTTTCCTTTTGTCCTTTCACTGTATGACTTGAATCAGTTTTGATTCTCTTTGTAAGTGTTTCTTGTTGTCAGGCACCTGCCATGTCTGTTGCGTTTCCCCGGCAGTGTGTAGGGCTTCAGCTTCCTGGGTTTTCACCCTCCTGCAGGCACTGTGGGGTCCTGAGGGCCAGCGGGTCCATTTCACCTCTTGCTGCATGATGGTCAGTAGCTGATCTGTTACGGCATTCACTTCCAGATTAATTTTCCGTGTTTGAAGTATGTGCATATGTGCTTTACAGAATAAAACATCGGAATTTATTTGCTGTGTGTCCTTTTCCTCCAGCCAGATGGGGGTGTTTTTTTTTTGTTTTTTTTTTTTTTTGAGACACAGTCTCGCTCTATCGCCAGGCTGGAGTGCAATGGCACGATCCCGGCTCAGTGCAACTTCTGTTTTCCAGTTTCAGGCAATTCTCCTGTGTCAGCCTCCCGAGTAACTGGGACTAAAGGCACACACCACCACGCCCAGCTAAGTTTTTGTACTTTTGGTAGAGACGGAGTTTCACCATTTTGGCCAGGATGGTCTCGATCTCTTGACCTTGTGATCCACCCGCCTCGGCCTCCCACAGTGCTGGGATTACAGGGGTGAGCCACTGCTTCTGGCCCAGATGGGGGTTTTCTAAGGAAGTAACGTGCAGTAAGCAGCTGAGGGTTTTTTGCAGGCTGCTCCTTTGGACTGTCACCTGTCATCTGGAGGAGGGGTGGGCATTGTTTCCAATGAAGGCGGCCTCACCAAGCACATTCGTCTTCCTCTGAGAGTAAAGAACCCTCTGTAGCTTGCTAGACCAACAAGAACTGCTTGCAGGCGTGACCCTAACCCTACTCAAGGAAGTAAGTAATCAATTCAATGCAGGGAGCATTGAATAGATGTGGGAGTTCCAAGATACCCTTCTCAGTGACGTAAGCATGCGTGCCCAGTCTCAGGCTCCCAGCTTGCTCTGTGGGCTCCTGTTGCAGAGCTCCAACCCACCCTAGACGTCCTTTGCCAAGACAGAGCATCCTCTGCAGTTTCCATAGCTAAGGGGAGATGGCGTTCACTAAAGCGAATCCTTCCCCTGTTCGGTAGCCAGTGGCTGCGTGTCCCTTCCCTTCCCTCCCCAGCAGGCGCTGGGGTCGCAGGGTCAGTCTCCCGGTTGATGAAGGTGCTACTCAATAAGCTCTTTGTTCTTGCCGCTTCCACCTCTTCCTGCCTTCTGCCTGGGAAAGGCGAACTCTGCTTGGAGCCCGGTGTTGTTCCCTGCTCTCTCCTTGGACTCATGTTTGTGTGCGGTGATTTACCTCTATCCCAGTACAGAATACGCCTGGGAGGAGAAGAGCTTACGTCTTCCTGCTGTCGTAGCCTGGTAAGACCTGACACGTGCCAGCTTCTCAAGTCAGGTCAGTTTTTGCTTTGAAACCATTTCATTTTCCCAGTAGGCCCCCTGTGCTTCCATTTCCCTTATACTCACGGATGTGCAAGGATTCCCCCAAAAAGTAGAAAGAAGGCACAGACCTCGGCACTCCGGAGTCTAGTCAAGGAGTTTAGTTGCTGTCTCAAAGAAACATATCTCTGCCCAGAATTTGAGACCAGCCTGGCCAACATAGTGAAACCCCATCTCTACTGAAAATACAAAAATTAGCTGGGCATGGTCGTAGGCACCTATAGTCCCAGCTACTCAGGAGGCTGAGGCAGGAGAATCATTTGAACCTGGGAGGCAGATGTTGCAGTGAGCTGAGATCGCACCACTGCACTCCAGCCTGAGGGACGGAGCAAGACTTCATCTACAAAATAAAAATTAAAAAATAAATGTATCCCTGTCCATCTGAGAGCCTATATTCTTTCCAACTATGAAGACCACACACACAGGAAGTTGATGATGGGGAAGTAGGGTGGTTTGAAAAATTGCAGGAAGAGGCTGGCGTGGTGCTTACACCTGGAATCCCAGCACTTGGAGAGGCCAAGGTGGGAAGATCGCTTGAGCTAAGTAGTTTGAGACCATCCTGGGCAGCCCCAGCTCTACAAAAATACAAAAATTAGCCAGGTGTGGTGGCATGTGACTAGTCCCAGCTACTTGGGAGGCTGAAGTGGGAGGACCACTTGAACCTGGGAAGTCAAGGCTGCAGTGAGTTATGATCACACCCCTGCACTCCAGCATGGGCAACACAGTGGGACCCTGTCTCAAAACAACCTCAAAAACAACATTGCTAGAAGAGTTGGGATTGTTTTCTGGTAGAGATGCAGTTTCAAAGGCTGTTCTCAAACTCCTGGCCTCACACAATCCTCTCACCTAAGCCTCCCAAAGTGCCAGAATTACAGGAAGTGGTGAGTGGAGGTGTCTGAGAATGCAGCTGGTGTGTCACCCTTGGTCACCCTTTGGGAGAGGAGAGCTCACCAAGCAAAGAGCATCTTCTCCAAGCCCTAGTCCTTCATCACTGCGATGCTAACTGCTGTGGCTTCTGAACACTCGCTGGAGTATGAGAACTAGTCTCTGAAAGGATGCATGTGTAACAGAAATAAGTTTCCTGACATGAAAATCACCTTCACTGCATAGGACACACACGAATGTTTCCATTTAGTCTCTATTCTTACAACCAAAACACCAGAGGTGACCTCTGCATTGATTGTGTAGCCCACAAATGGAAAGCAGCCTGTAGTTTAAAGAACATTGATCGAGAAAAAATCTTTTACAATTCGGAGCATTCTGACTCTGAATGCCGACATTCTAGCTATCAAGAATTTGTTTTTTTTTTATTTTATTTTTTCAAGACAGAGTCTCACTGTCGCCCAGGCTGGAGTGCAGTGGTGCGATCTTGGCTCACTGCAACCTCCGCCTCCCAGGTTCAAGCAATTCTTGTGCTTCTTGAGTAGCTGGGACTACAGGTGTGTACCATCACGCTGGGTAATTTTTGTATTATTCATAGAGACGGGGTTTCTCCGTTGTTGGTCCGACTGGTCTTGAACTCCTGACCTCAATGACCCTGCCCTCAGCCTCCCAAAGTGCTGGGATTATAGACGTGAGCTGCCACACTTGGCTAAGAATTTTATCTTTTTAGGAGGTTGCAGTCTCTCGTGTTTTCAGAACCTTGGAGGCTGACAACTGGCAGTCATGTTGAGCAGACCTTCGTTTTTAAGCAGAAGAAATTGTTCTCATTATCTTGAGAAACTGCCATGTACGTGGTAGATGCTAGGGAAGAGGCTCCTATCTAAAACCTTGGTGCCTTTATTTTATTTTAAATTTTTGAGATGGAGTTTTGCTCTTGTTACCCAGACTGGAGTATAATGGTGTGATCTTGGCTCACTGCAACCTACGCCTCCTGAGTTCAAGTGATTTTCCTGCCTCAGCCTCCCAGGTAGCTGGGATTACAGGCATGTACCACCACGCTCACCTAATTTTTTGTAATTTTTGTAAAGACGGGGTTTCTGGGGGTTTCTCCATGTTGGTCAGGCTGGTTTATTGAGTGAATCTAATTTATATTCTAGAATGTATCTCTTAAAATTATTATTTTTTTTTTGAGATGGAGTTTCACTCTTGTTACCCAGGCTGGAGTGCAATGGCGCGATCTCGGCTCACTGCAACCTCTGCCTCCTGGGTTCAGGCAATTCTCCTGCCTCAGCCTCCCAAGTAGCTGGGACTACAGGCACGCGCCACCATACCCAGCTAATTTTTTGTATTTTTAGTAGAGACGGGGTTTCACCATGTTGACCAGGATGGTCTCCATCTCCTGCCCTCGTGATCCACCCATCTTGGGATCCCAAAGTGCTGGGATTACAGGCTTGAGCCACTGTGCCCGGCCAAAATAAGTTTTTTTTTTGAGACCGAATTTCATTCTGTCACCCAGGCTGGAGTGCAGTGGCACGTTCTCATCTCATTGCAACCTCTGCCTCCTGGGTTCAAGTGTTTCTTCTGCCTCAGCCCCCTCCCAAGTAGCTGAGACTACAGGTGTGCACCACCACACCTGGCTAATTTTTGTATTTTTAGTAGAGACAGGTTTTCACTACATTGGCCAGGCTGGACTCAAACTCCTGATCTCAGATGTTCCATCTGCCCTGGACTCCCAAAGTGCTGATGTTACAGGTGTGAGCCACTGCCCCTGGCCTTGAAGTAGATTTTTAAAATCTTGCACCTCGTCCATTTAAGTGTTTAAATACTAAAATAATTCTTCAGTTATATCCCAAGTGTTAGCCAAGATTTTTTCAGGTGTTTACCAGAATGGGTCATATTCTAAGCACTCTTCATATTGTCTTATTTAATTCTCCTAACAACTCCCTAACCTTCCCACAGACACAGGCAGAGAAAAGAGAGTCAGGAAGTTATCTAGAAACACAAGCCATAGTTTAATAAAAATAAAGAGTGGTTTTATTGATTACGTGCAATTTTAGCTATATTAATATATATTATAAACTTTAAGAATTAGAAATAAGTGACTTATTTTTTAACCAAGAATAATCTAAGTTATGGCAGCATGTTCAATGAATATTATTTAAGTCCTATACAGTTTTTCTGTTTCTCAGGTAATCAGGAACATCATCAAAACTTTACATTATGACACCATAATGACCCTCATAACACAAGTTCCATTAAGTAGAAATGAAGCGTCATGTTTATTTTTGTTAAAGACTCCCCCTGTTGTTGTATTGACATACCCCTCAAATAATCTCACTCAATTATACAAATAACTTTTTACCCACAAGAGTTGCCTCAAATAACTTTCATTTTGGAAAGCTACCAAGGGATGAGACAGTAGCAAAATGCTACTCTGGACTCCGCACCTTGGAGTTTCAGTTTTGCTTTAGGATTCAGACCCCAGCTTATAATTAAAACCTAATGATTCCCACATTATGATGCTGTAGGAAAGCCTTGCTGTGTCCACTGTTAACACAAAGACAGGAAATGTCAAATAGTTTGAGCATGTATTTGGCAGACCACAGACATGAAACGGTGCTGTAGGAAATGAAAACACATTAGTGTTTTAGAGGTGAAGAGACTGATGGACGTCATTCAAATTTCTCATCTCCTTCTTCCACATCTTTCAAGTTGAGCACTTCCAAAGAACCTTTGCCTTTGGTTTCCTTTTTTATTAGCTCATCGATTTCTCTGAAGCAACCGGGGTCAATCAGACATACCTGAAACATTTAACGTGGCAATTTACCACATGAAGATAAGCAAGAAACAGAATAAATTCAGCTTTAATGTCCTTTAAGGCAAACGATGCTTTGCAGAGATCACTCATAATACTACAGTTCTATGGAGCAATAGGTAAGACAATGGGGTAGCCAGCGGACTGGGCTCTAGCTCAGCGTCGGCCCCAAAGTACCCGTGTAGGCCCTGTGACGACACGTTAATTCCTATGTTTAACAACTTACTCAGATTCTCCAGCTGTAAAATGAAAGGGACAAACTAGAAAACTCTGATTCTTCTCCACTAAAATTTAACAGTAACTTTTATAGCTCAGTAAAGTCATCTCTACGTATGAAAGAGAAAAACCAACATGAAGACCTATTTAGAGACCATGTGTACGGTTTTTTGATAGCACATTTACTTATTGACTTTCAAAATACATTTATTCTGAGATAGAGTTTTGCTCTTGTCCCCCAGGCTGGAGTGCAGTGGTGCAATCTCGGCTCACTGCAGTCTCTGCCTCCTGGGTTCAAGTGATTCTCCTGCCTTGGCCTCCCAAGAAGCTGGGATTACAGGTGCCCATCACCACGCCTGGCTAATGTTTTGTATTTTTAGTAGAGACGGGGTTACACTATGTTCCCCAGGCTGTTTCGGAACTTCTGGCCTCAGGTTATCTGCCTGCCTCAGCCTCCCTCCCAAGAAGCTGGGATTACAGGCACCCACCACCACATCCAACTAATGTTTTCTATTTGTAGTAGAGATAGGGTTTCACCATGTTCCCCAGACTGATCTCAAACTCCTGGCCTCAGGTTATCTGCTTGCTCAGCCTCCTAAAGTGCTGGGATTATAGGCGTAAGCCACTGTGCCTGCTGCATGAGTACAGTTCTGAAAAGATTTAAAACTTAAAGAGTGTCAGATGGGTTAGTTCACATCTACAGTGGACACTCATATACTCAACATTCCTCTATAGCTCGTGTATTTTTAAAAAGAACCTGCAAAGCCCCGAAAACATCTGACTGTCTACAACTTCTAAATGTTTGCTACAAATTTCTCACTAGAGAATACACTATTTAGGTAACATGAAGCAAAGAAAATATTTTACTCTTACGATTTCTAACTTTTGGCCATAATCTTCACTTTCTATAACCTTGATCAGTGGCTTGAGCTTTTCTTTCAGCTTCTTCCCTTCATTGACTGGAAGGATGAACCGAAGTCTCATGTGAGCTCGCTCTATCTTCATTTTCTCTTTTAACTGCTTTATTACTTCCAAAGCCTACAGAGACAAAATAGACCATGTCATTTTTTTGTTTTTCTTTTCACGAGAATGGAGAGGCAGGGCGTCCAGCTGGTCAGTGTCCGTCTCCATGGAGCATATCATCTCTTTATTTCTTCTACTACACTATTTCATAAGGTTTTCAAAAACAAAGTAGTTTCCATGTAGTTGGATTAGGCAATGGTTTCTTACGTATAACATTAAAAACATAGGTGACCATTAAAAAAAAAAAAGAAAAATAGGACTTACTAAGATGAAAAGCTTTTGTGTTTCAAGACATTTTCAAGAAAGTTAAGACAACCCAGAGAATAGGAAAATATATTTGCAAATCATAAATGTGGTAAGGGACTAACCAGAATATAGAGAGAAGTCTTACAACTCAGCAATGAATAGAAAATCAATTAAAAAAGGGGCAAAGAACCTAACAGTGGTTTCTGCAATGAAGACAAAGCATCAGTAAGCACATGGAAATACGCTCAAATCATTATTAAAGAAATGCAAATCAAAGCCACAGCAAGATACCACCAGCATGGCGATCATCAAAAAGACAGAGATGATAACAAGTATTACTCAGGGTGTCGCGAACCTGGAATCCCTCAGCACTGATGGTAATGTCAAATGGTGCAGCTGTTTTGGAAGAAGGTTTGGAAGTTCCCAGGTATACAGAAACGAAAACATATGTCTACACAAAGACATGGAACAAATCTTATAGTAGCATTTTTCATGATAGCTCAAAAGTGAAAGGAAACCAATGTCTACCAACTGATAAATGAACAAACAAAATGTGTTTTTTTCCATACAATGGGCGAGGTGAGCTAAGATCGCGCTATTGCGTTCCAGGCCAGGCAGCAGAGTGAGACTCTGTCTCAAACAAAAAATAAAAACTAGAGCTGGGCTGTCACTATGTTTCCCAGGCCCGTCTGGAGCTCCCAGCCTCAGGCAATCCTCCCATCTCAGCTTCCCAAAGTGCTAGGATTATGGGTGTGAACCATCTTGCCCAGCCCATTGTTTTAATGATTTCTTCAGAGAAAACTGATTTCCAGGGACATGTTTTGATGACATGAGAAAGCACTCACCTGCTGTTTTGTACTCTTGTTGGTTTTCACTGAATAGTGAATGTCCTTCATGGCCCTCTCGATGAGGATCACGGTGTATGGTCTTTTTGTTTCTGGATTCACACATTTGTCTGCCACAATAGTTGCAATGTCCCTAAACATCTGCTCCAGTTGTGTGTGTCTTTCTTTATCTGAGACTTGAACCTCTCCTTTAGTCAAGATCTAAAAAAAATCAACACATTTAAGAAATCACTATCTTTCCGTATCACACACTATTTGTTATCTAACCACAAAAAATGGGTGACTTGGGAGAAAATTAAGGTTCATCCTTTCCAGCTACTAATACGTAAGTAATGGTTTGAGCTTTGCGCAAAAGACAGAAGAATCTTTCGGCTAAGTGCGGTGGCTCACGCCTGTAATCCCCGCACTTTGAGAGGACAGGGTAGGCGTATCATCTGAAGTCAGGAGTTTGAGACCAGCCTGGCCAACATGGTAAAACCCCATCTCTACAAAAAATACAAAAATTAGCTGGGCATGGTGGTGGGCACCTTTAAGCCCAGCTATTCGGGAGGCTGAGGCAGAAGAATCGCTTGAACCCGGGAGGGAGGGGTTTTAGTGAGCCGAGATTGCACCACTGCACTTCAGCCTGGGTGACAAAGCAAGCATGTGTCCAAAAAAAAAAAAAAGGCAAGAGATTTTGTTGTGCTCCCAAATTTCTCTTACTGAGGACTGGGTTGGGTAAGGGGAAAAGGCAATCTCAAAACGGTCTGAAAGATGAAATACTTGAAAACAAATTCAGTTTTCAGGTATACAAAATTCTATACTAGAAAAATGAGGTAATTTAGTAGAAAATTTGATTTCAGGTTTTGACAAAACCCATGTTCTTTATTATCAGAAGTGACACTGTATAGCTCACATTATTGCTCTGTTTTTCTTCCCTCCAAAAAAAGTCTTTAATGTTTAATACAACCTAAGCATGTTATAAATGGCTATTAGGGTTAGTTAGGCTGCAGCTGTTACCCACCTGCTTACAGATTTCAGTTTGGTCATCTGTTCCAAACGCACTGATGAGATGTTCCTTCTTTGCAACCTGACCTTTAGAAACATTCACAAACACCGAGTGCGTCTGCAGAACTTCATCAAGGTCTTTTTCCCTTGAGAGCAGGAGAGAGAGTCCTATGTGAATATACTTGAAACGTGGACATGCATTTACATTTAAATACAAGACGGCAACAACATAATCCGTAAGACACAACAAATCCCCCGATGGAACATTTTCTTCATTTTTTTTCTCTCCCCCACTCCCCCCAAGACGGAGGAGTTTTTGCACAAGCTGGAGTGCAACAGCCCTATGTGGGCTCACTGCAACCTTCGCCTCCCAGGTTCAAGGGATTCTCTTGCCTCAGCTTCCCGAGAAGCTGGGATTGCAGGCGTGCGCCACCACACCCGGCTAATTTCGTACTTTTAGTAGACACCGGGTTACACCATGCTGGCCAGGCTGGTCTCGAACGCCAGACCTCAGGTGATCTGCCCGCCTCGGCCAGAGAGCACATTTTCAAAACTCAGAACCGTATGGACCTCACCATTTGCTCACCGGAGAAATACGTCCTGGGAGGTCCTAAGAAACACCAGGGTGGGGTGGGGTGTGGACGGCTGCTGCCAGGGAATGCCAGTCCCTAGAGGGCCGCAGTGAAGACACTACGCACTTCCGTGAAACCGCCAGGGCTGAGATCTGGGACACCAGACGCAGCACAACTGGGACAGTATTTACAGGACGGGGTCTCGGCCACCATCATTCTGGGCAAAGCACCGTAACTACGAGGTTTCTTGGCTGTAGCTTTTATGACGCCAGCGAAACCACACTCCAACCCGCAACCCGGTCCGAACCCGCCCAACAGAGAAGGAACCGGCGGCGCCGGCCGTGACCGCGGCAGCAACGTTCTCCGCGTCCTCCCCCGCCAAGACCCCAGCCTGGCCGTTGGCTCGACGAGGGCAGAGACGGGCCGCCTCGGAGGCGACGGGTCCAGGCCCAAGCGAGGGGGCTACTCACACGCCGCTCCGCCAGCCGACCACCTTGTTCTTGTAGCAGGCGATTTCGAAGCGCTTCCCGGCGCGCTTCATCCGCACCACCGCCACGTTGGTGAGGCGGATCTGGTTGGTGGGGGTGAAGATCGACATCGCGGCTGTTCAGAGACCCAGGAGCCGGCGGACCAGGGTACGCTCGCGCCGACCCACCCGCCGCTGCGCCGCGACTCCCGGGCTTCTCCCTGGCTTCTCCCTGGCTTCTCCCTGGCTTCTCCCTGGCTTCTCCCTGGCTTCTCCCTGGCTTCTGGCAGCCGCCACAGTGCGCCCGGCTGCTTTATCCGGCGGGCGTCAGGCGGGGCGGGCGTCAGGCGGGGCGGGCGTCAGGCGGGGCGGGCGTCAGGCGGGGCGGGCGTCAGGCGGGGCGGAAGCCGGGCGGGGAAAAGTGAGCGATGGCGCCTGCGCAGTGTGGCTTTTGACGCCCTCTTTCCACGCCCGAAAAGGAACTGTGCTTCCTTGGCGTAATTTACGTTCGCCAATGAGCTGAGAGCTCTGACAGGATGCTCGCCGATGTTTAGTGACCGGGTTGAAACGCAGCCTTGGCACCGAATCGTTCCGCGGAATTCAAGGGCCACAGCCAATTTGTGATAGAAACATTTTTTATAATAGAAGTATTTTATAAT
This sequence comes from Saimiri boliviensis, assembly GCF_048565385.1. NCBI lineage: Eukaryota > Metazoa > Chordata > Mammalia > Primates > Cebidae > Saimiri > Saimiri boliviensis. Next base: position 40,706,322 of record NC_133468.1, on the reverse strand, counting down.
AAATGAAATATTTTTATTTACTTACCCTTTTATAATAGAAAAATGTTTGCAATCCAGCACTTTGGGAGGCTTGCCTGAGTTCGGGAGTTCGAGACCAGCCTGGCAACACAGTGAAACCCCCGTCTCCACTAAGAAATACAAAACATCGGCCGGGCGCGGTGGCTCAAGCCTGTAATCCCAGCACTTTGGGAGGCCGAGGCGGGTGGATCACGAGGTCGAGAGATCGAGACCATCCTGGTCAACATGGTGAAACCCCGTCTCTACTAAAAATACGAAAAAATTAGCTGGGCATGGTGGTGCGTGCCTGTAATCCCAGCTACTCAGGAGGCTGAGGCAGGAGAATTGCCTGAGCCCAGGAGGCGGAGGTTGCGGTGAGCCGAGATCGCGCCATTGCACTCCAGCCCGGGTAACAAGAGCGAAACTCCGTCTCAAAAAAAAAAAAAAAAAAAAAAAAAAAAAAAGAAATACAAAACATCAGCGGGCGTGGCGGCGGCACCTGCAATCCCAGCTGCGAGGACGGCGGAGGCGGCAGAATCGCTCGAACCCGGACGGCGGAGGCTGCAGGGAGCCGAGAGGGCCCCACTGCATTACAGCCTGGGCGACGCAGCAAGGCTCCGTCTCAAAAAGAAAAACCAACCAACACGCAGACAACACCACAACCAATTATTTTAACATTAAATGTGGACAAAAAAGTGTAATGAACCCTCCACGTACCCGGCGCCCCGCTTCAACAAATTATCATTTTGCCACTTCTGTTTTATTCCTTTCTCATTTTTTTGGTTGGATTTTTATTTACACTTTTTTTTTTTTTTTTTTTTTTTGGAGACGGAGTTTCACTCTTGTTACCCAGGCTGGAGTGCAATGGCGCTATCTCGGCTCACCGCAACCTCCGCCTCCTGGGTTCAGGCGATTCTCCTGCCTCAGCCTCCTGAGTAGCTGGGATTACAGGCACGCGCCACCATGCCCAGCTCATTTTTTGTATTTTTTTAGTAAAGACGGGGTTTCACCATGTTGACCAGGATGGTCTCGATCTCTTGACCTCGTGATCCACCCGCCTCGGCCTCCCAAAGTGCTGGGATTACAGGCGTGAGCCACCGCGCCCGGCCAACACTTTTTTTTTTTTTTTTTTTTGTCAGTGTCTGTGTCACCCAGGCTGGAGTGCAGTGGCAGGGTCATGGCCGCCGGCAGCTTTGACCACCTGGGCTGGAGGCGTCTCCAGCGACAGCTTCCCAGCTAGCTGGGTCTGCAAGTGGGAGGGACCGCGCCCAGCTAACTTAATTAAATACTTTAAAACAATTATTTTGTACAGACTAAGTCTCGCTATGTTGCTCGGCTGGTCTCGAACTCCTGGGTTCAAGGGATCCTCCCGCTTCGGCGTCCCAAAGTGCTGGCATCACAGGGGTGAGCCACCCGGCAGGCCTGTTGCGGGTATTTTAAAGAAACCATCACGTGGTTTCGGCGTTAAATACTTGAGCCTACATCCCTTAATAGGCACAGCCAACGAGATGAAGTGCAATTCCTTAGTATCATCTAATGGCGAGTCCACCTTCAGGCTTCCCAAAAATAACGCCTTTCTGCAGTCCGCTTGTTCCAACCGAGACCCGAACCCGCCACGTAGCCATCCCCCGGCTCCCCGCTCCTTTCCTCTTTTTGTTTTCCCATGCCAATCATTTCTCTGTGGACCCGCCCCTTCCCAGTGTGAGCCAATCCAAACGGAGCCGGAAGCGCTCCTGCTCCGTCGCCCGGAACTCTGGGCGGTGCTCCTTTCTCGACACGCCCCCTTTCGCTCTGAGCCAATCGGAGCAGGTCCGGGAGCGCGCCGGGCCTTCCTCGGGGCCGCCTCTCAGCCCTCTGACCCGATCGGGGCCGGCCCGCCGGTGTCATGGCTGCCCCCAGCTCCGCGAGCGGCCGCTGAGCGAGGTCGCGCCCGCTGTCTCGCGGGGCCCAGGCGGAACACCGGGCTTTCCAGGTCCGAGAGCCCAGCCTCCCGTCTGCTCTGAGGACGATGGGTAAGGGCCCCCGGCGAGCAGGGACCCCGAGGCGGCCGGGGAGGAGACCCGTTTCCTGAGACTCCCTCCGGGCCGCGTGGCGTCCTGGGTCCCCTTCCTTCGGACCTTGTTACGCTTGACAGCCGCGGATGGGCGCCGCCGAGAGCGCGGAGGACGGATCCCTGCTTTCTACCTGGCTTTTGCCTTTTGGGGCTAGCGGGCTACTTTAGGAGGAACCCTGAATGAAGACGAAATCCCTCCCACCTGACCCACTTGTATTAGAACTTTTGCGCCCGTAACCGTGAGCCTTTGAAAGCAGCGTTAGTAAACACAGCACTTTTACTACTGAAGCCTTTTTTTATGGAGCAAGCACAACAAAACAAAATTTAACTCAATTCCACAGGAAGTGTTTTGACTTTACATTCCCTGCTCTTGCTCCTAAATGCTCATTACGAAGTGAAGATACAGTTTTATATTCCGGTGGTTCTTTGAGTTAGTATTAACAGTATGATAATTTTATCACGTTACTACATGGTGTGTTATTTTTATTCGGTGATTCCCACCTCCCCCAGATGGAGCCTTTCTCTTTCCCCCAGGCTGGAGTGCAGTGGCGCCGTCTCGGCTCACTGCAGCCTCCGCCTCCCGGGTTCAAGCACTTCTGCCTGAGCCTCCCGAGTAGATGGGATTACAGGCACACGCCACCACGCCCGGCTAATTTTTGATTTTTAGTGTGGGGAGGGGGTTTCACCATGTTGGCGAGGCTGGGCTCGAACTCATGACCTCAGGTGATCCGCCAGGCTCGGGCACCTGAAGTGCTGGGATTACAAGCGTAAGCCACTGCGCCCAGCCAATAGTTGATTTTAAAAATAGATTTCTTAGCTGGGTTGTTCAATGTAGGGTTGGTTTTATTTTCTTATTAAAATTGAGATGCATATCTTTCTATGTGTAGCTTTAAGTAAAATTACCTGTGTCTGTCATTTTAAATTTAGATCCTTCTATGGATACATGGGACCTCTCCTCACCTTTGATATCACTATGGATAAACAGGTTTTACATTTACTTGGGCTTTGCCTTTAGCATTAGCCTTTGGATTTGTGTCCAGATTGTCATCAAGAGGCAGGTAAGTGGGGTGTTTGTTTCGTTTTGTTTATAGGAGAGTATTTAGGCATCAGATTTTATAGAGGATTTAAAAACTAAAAGGAACTTTTAATTACTTTTATGTTTGGCCTTTAGACATTTTAATGAAATGCCTAAAATAAATTTCTTCTCTAAGTTTTTAGAGACTTAAGTTATCTTGGATTAAGGTATTTACTTTTTCTGTGATAGCTGTGCCTTATTTTTAAGACACAGGAGGATATTTGTAATGAAAAGTGAACCTTATATATGAAAAACAAATTTGTGCCGGACATGGTGGCTCGTGCCTATAATACCAGCATTCTGGGAGACTGAAGCGGGTGGATCACCAGAGGTCAGGCGCTCTAGAGCAGCCTGACCAACATGGAGGAACCCTGTCAGTACTAAAAATACAAAATTAGCTGGGCTTGGTGGCACATGCCTGTAATCCCAGCTACCTGGGTAGCTGAGGCTGGTGAATTGCTTGAACCCACGACGCAGAGGTTGCGGTGAGCCAGGAACGCACCATTGTGTGATCTTGTTGCCTGGTAACAAGAGCGAAACTCCATCTCAAAAAAAAAAAAAAAAGAAAGGGCCGGGCGCGGTGGCTCACGCCGGTAATCCCAGCACTTTGGGAGGCCGAGGCGGGTGGATCACGAGGTCGAGAGATCGAGACCATCCTGGTCAACATAGTGAAACCCCGTCTCTACTAAAAATACAAAAAATTAGCTGGGCATGGTGGCCCGTGCCTGTAATCCCAGCTACTCAGGAGGCTGAGGCAGGAGAATTGCCTGAACCCAGGAGGCGGAGGTTGCGGTGAGCCGAGATCGCGCCATTGCACTCCAGCCTGGGCAACAAGAGCGAAACTCCGTCTCAAAAAAAAAAAAAAAGAAAAATTTGTTTTACACCTCGAAGGATCAGTAGCCCTCTCTTTCCTTTCCATTAATTAAAGATCAGAAAATAAGTTCCTACTGTTATTCTAAAATATTCCTTCTTGGAGGGAACGGAAATAATGAGCCTTAAAAAGTGAGGCTCCGGACGTACGTAAGTGCGTGCGTGCGTGCCACGGCGCGTGCGTGGGTGCGTGCGTGCGTGCGTGCGTGCGTGCGTGCGTGCGTGCGTCGAGCTGCAGGGGAAGATGGCGGTCTCCACAGGAGTTCCCCGTAATTTTCGCTTGTGGGAAGAACTTGAAGAAGGACAAGGAGTAGGCGATGGTTGTTATCTGGGGCCTTCAAGGTGATGAAGCTGTGACACGGTGACAGGCATGACTGTTGGGCCGCCAAGGACAAACTATGAAGACAGAGTATATAACCTGAGAGTAGAATGGGGACCTGAATACCCAGAAGCTCCTCCGTCAGTTAGATTTGTAACAAAAATTAATGTGAATGGAGTAAATAATTCCGTGGATGGTAGATGCCCGGAGCATACCATTGTTAGCAAAATGGCGTGATTCATGTAGCATTACAGTTGTGCTTCAAGAGCCGGGCCGCGTCAGGGGCCGGGGCTTCGCCCTCACGCCGGCCCGCCGCCCCCAGGACGTGTTCCTCGTGATCCGGCGCCACCAGACCACCATCTTCGCGGACGCCAAGGCGTCCAGCGCGGTGTTCGGGCTGAAGCGCATCGTCGACGGCATCCTCAAGCGGCCGCCCGACGAGCAGCGGCTGTACAAGGATGACCAACTCTTGGATGATGGCAAGACCCTGGGCGAGTGTGGCTTCACCAGTCCAACAGCACGGCCACAGGCCCCAGCCACAGTGCGGCTGGCCTTCCGTGCAGAGGACGCCTTTGAGGCCCTGTGCATCGAGCCATGCTCCAGCCCGCCCGAGTTGCCCGATGTGATGAAGCCCCAGGACTCGGGAAGCAGTGCCAATGAACAAGCCGTGCAGTGAGGACCCGGAAGAGGCCCATTCCCTTCAATAAAAGAGATTTGGGAGTCAAAAAAAAAAAAAAAAAAAAAGTTGTGCTTCAAGAGCTAAGACGTCTGATGATGGCCAAAGAAAACATGAAGCTTCCACAGCCACCAGAAGGACAAACATACAACAGTTAATTTTAGTGGCTCTCAAACTTGTCTTAAATCAGCATCCTTCTACTCATGGTAATGTCTTGATTAAATACCACAATTCAAAATACCCACACATTAAGTAAAAGAATTCCAGCTGGTAAATATGACCTGGACATTTGTAAGAATATCTTTTTATATCTTTTTTTTTTTTTTTGGGACGGAGTTTCACTCTCGTTACCCAGGCTGGAGTGCAATGGCGCGATCTCGGCTCACCACAACCTCCGCCTCCTGGGTTCGGGCAATTCTCCTGCCTCAACCTCCTGAGTAGCTGGGATTACAGGCACGCACAACCATGCCCAGCTAATTTTTTGTATTTTTATTAGAGACGGGGTTTCACCATGTTGACCAGGATGGTCTCCATCTCTTGACCTTGTGATCCACCCGCCTCGGCCTCCCAAAGTGCTGGGATTACAGGCTTGAGCCACCGCGCCCGGCCTAAGAATATCTTTAATATATGTACACCCATTGTGTTTTCAGGTAACAGGAAGAAAAATGCAGCACGATTTTTTTTTCTCTCTTTTTTTTTTTTTTTCTCTTGTTAAGGCACCGTCATTTAAACATAAACCTGGAGTACTCGAAATAAAATTCACGTTCACAAGATGAAAGCGTGTGGAGAAGTGTCAGATGACAGTGGAAGCATGTGTGTTTCTAAAAAGTAATCTCAAGAAAGAAAACAGAAATGGCATGCTTTAACCATCTTGCTTAGTAAAAGAGCTGCAGTTGAAATTGTTTAAAAAGTAGCAGGTAGAAAAGGCCGGGCGCTGTGTCTCAAGCCTGTAATCCCAGCACTTTGGGAGGCCGAGGCGGGTGGATCAGAGGTCGAGAGATCGAGACCATCCTGGTCAACATGGTGAAACCCCGTCTCTACTAAAAATACAAAAAATTAGCTGGGCATGGTGGCGCGTGCCTGTAATCCCAGCTACTCAGGAGGCTGAGGCAGGAGAATTGCCTGAACCCAGGATTCGAAGGTTGCGGTGAGCCGAGATCGCCCTGTTGCACTCCAGCCTGGGTAACGAGCAAAACTCAGTCTCAAAAAAAGAAAAAAAAAAAAAAAGTAGCAGGTAAAATGAATAGTGTCACAAATGTGTTAATTTTGGAAGTCGTGTGAGTTCTGACTAGTAGTATCAAAAATATATTCAGGATTGTTTTGATACCTGTATTTTTAATAAAAAATGTTGGGGGGAGTTGATGAATTTCTGTTAAAAGCTGTTTTTGTGTGTTACATGTAAGACATGGTAAATATTTGTTTACAGTCTTTGTTTAACAAACTATGCATTTAAGTGAAGTCAACAAAAAGGAAATAGGTATATGGATATGTGATTTTGAGATTAAAGTTAGTCTTAAAATGTAAATAAAATGTGGAATGTGAAAAAAAAAAAAGTGAATCCTGCCTAGTAAAGGACCTTATTATATGGGGCTAATATTGAAGGAGTACAACCAGAAAGATTAAGAGAAAAATAAAGTGTGTTAGTTTCTGTGCTAATTATCATCCCTACTGAAGTTGGGAAACGATTCAGACTTGATGGATTTTGTGTAATTATTTGTCTTCAAGGACAGGAACTTACAGGAAAACTCTTTTCCAAAAGCAACTCAGGATTTGATGACAAATGGTTTTGTATCCCTTCACAAGAAAGACATCTTTGTGTCTGGAGTGAAAATTTTCTATGGATCTCAGACTGGTACAGCAAAGGTAAGAACTTTATATGATGCTTTTCCTTTGGTTTCCTGACATTTTAAAAAATCCCTGAAACGTGTCCTTTAGAAGTGAACTGAATTGGTCATCTAACCTTTAGTTTTTCTCTCGACCTTTTCCCTCAAATATTTTTCCTTCCTGTGATGGTAGGTGGGCTTTATCTCCTATGCACAGTTACAGCTGATTGGCACTGTCTGGTGGTCACTCTCTTGAGGGGTCTTTGTTCTGAAGCTTGCTTCTGCCTCAGCAGGATAGAGAAAGTTGTGTGTCCCTTATTGATCCCCATGGGTATGGGAGTAGGGAATAGGGAAAAAAGAATGCACCAATAGTTCCAACGTGGGCCCGACTTTCACATCACACATCTATGTTTACTTTTTATCGTTACTACTGTTTTTGAGACAGAGTTTCACTCTTGTCACTCAGGCTGGAGTGCAGTGGCACAGCCTCCACCTCCTGGGTTCAGGTGATTTTCCTGCCTCGGCCTCTCGAGTAGCTGAGATTATAGGTGCCTGCTACCACTGCTGGCTAATTTTTGTATTTTTAATAGAGACCAGGTTTCGCCATGTTGACTAGGCTGGTCTTGAACTCCTGGGATCAGGTGATCCTCCTGCCTTGGTCTTCAAAAGTGCTGGGATTACAGGTGTGAGCCACTGTGCCTGGCCTCATGTCACTCATATATGTAATGAAACTTGTTTTGATTTTTTTTTTTTTTTTTTTTTTTGTGAGATGGAGTTTCGCTTTTGTTACCCAGGCTGGAGTGCAATGGCGCGATCTCGGCTCACCGCAACCTCCGCCTCCTGGGTTTAGGCAATTCTCCTGCCTCAACCTCCTGAGTAGCTGGGATTACAGGCATGCACCACTATGCCGACTGTTTTGTATTTTTAGTAGAGACGGGGTTTCACTATGTTGACCAGGATGGTCTCGATCTCTTGACCTCGTGATCCACCCGCCTCAGCCTCCCAAAGTGCTGGGATTACAGGCTTGAGCCACCGCGCCCGGCCTGTTTTGATTTTTAATAGTGCTAAAAGCAGACACTAAAGTAGATACACACAGCAGATACCTAGTTGAAAGATGCCTCCCATTCTCTCTGTTTTGCGGGGACAGGGTCTGTGCCTCTGCTGCCCTGGCTGGAGTGCTGTGGTGCCATCTAAGCCTCAGTTGGTTATCTGTCAAATGGCAAATTGCAAATGACAATAGTATGGTTATCTCAGGGTCACTGTGAGGATTGAGTGAGGTCATCCAATATATACTTTTATTTCTCCTTTGTTTTTGAGATAGGATTTTGCTCTGTTGCCCAGGCTAGACTGCCGTTGTGCTATCTTGGCTTACTGCAACGTCTGCCTCCTGGGCTCAAGGCATTTCCCCACCTCAGCCTTCTGAGTATCTGGGACTATAGGTGCATGCCGCCATGCCTGGCTGAATTTTGTATTTTTTGTAGAGATGGGGTTTTGGCATGTTGCCCAGGCTGGTCTTAAACTCTTGGACTCAAGCAGTCTGCCCACCTCAGCCTCCCAGTGTTGAGAGTACAGTCATGAGCCACCATCCCCAGCGGTGCACACCTGTTTCTGTGTTACAAAGGTCACAGCTACTTAAAAAAATAAAATTTATTTATTTTTTTGTAGAGATGAGATCTTGCTATCTTGTCCAGGCCCGTCTTTAACTGGCTTAAAGATACTCACCCACCTTGGCCCTCAAAGTGCTGAGATTACAGGCATAAGCCACCAAGCCTGGCCAGGTCACAGTTATTTGGTGCTTTCTACGAAAAGATTTTAAGGAAGGCTAGAATGAAAATAAATTAGAGAAAATATCATGGTCTATTATTTTTGCCGACTACTGCAGAGGGTTCTACTGCCCTCTTGTGGAAGTTGCACAGAATAGTACTTCTTAGATTTTCACCACTTCAGTACAGATAGTTTGTTTTACAGTGGAAGGTCGCTTAAGTTAAGCCTTAAGCAATGCAGGTGGGAAACCTGAAAAAAAGCAAAAAGGTATCTGAGCAGCCAAAGCAAAGTCCTTTTTATGTTACTGATAAAAGATCTTATTCAGAGCCTCTTTTTTTTATTTTTGAGACGGAGTTTCGCTCTTGTTACCCAGACTGGAGTGCAATGGCGCAATCTCGGCTTACCACAACCTCTACCTCCTGGGCTCAGGCAATTCTCCTGTCTCAGCCTCCTCAGTAGCTGGGATTACAGGCATGCGCCACCAGTCAATTTTTTTGTATTTTTAGTAGAGACAGGGTTTCACCATGTTGACCAGGTTGGTCTCGATCTCTCGACCTTGTGATCCACCCGCCTCGGCCTCCCAAAGTGCTAGGATTACAGGCTTGAGCCACCGCGCCCGGCCATTATTTATTTATTTTTTGAGATCAAATCTTGCTCTGTTGCCCAGGCTAGAGTACAGTGGCATGATCTTTGTTCACTACAGCCTCCACCTCCTGGGTTCAAGTGATTCTCCTATCTCAGCCTCCCAAGCAGCTGTGATTACAGGTGTGTGCCATCATAACTTTGGTAGAGACGGGGTTTCACCATGTTGGTCAGGCTGGTCTTGAACACCTGACCTCAAGGGATCCACCCACCTTGGCCTCCCAAAGTGTTGATATTACAGTGATGAGCCAGCGTGCCCTGATCTGTGGTTTTCTGTTCATAGTTAGGACAGAATGATGGGGAAGCTGGTGTGTAGTTTTTTTTATTTTGTGAACAGCCTTGACCTGTGGCCTTGACCTCCTGGGCTCAAGCGATCTTCCCACCAGCCTCTCTAGTAGCTGGGACTACAAGTGTATGCCACCATGCCTGGCTAGCTTTTTTTTGCTTTGTTTTTTGAGACGAAGTCTCCCTCTGTTGCCCAAGCTGGAGTGCAGTGGTGCGGTCTCGGCTTGCAGTCTCCCCCTCTCGGGTTCAAGCTATTCTATTGCCTCAGCCTCCAGAGTAGCTGGCATTACAGGCACCTGCCATCACGCCCAGCTAACCCAGCTACTTTTTAAAAATGTTTTTGTGGAAATGGGGTCTGGCCATGTTTCCCAGGCTGAGGATATAGTGTTTGCTAATTGTTATTTCTCATGGAATGCTGTGTGCTGCATGGGTCAAGGCCATGTTACTTTTTGGCCCCACATTCCCCTCTACCACCCCAATTTTGTACTGTATTTTATAGTAAAACTTTTTCAATGTATTATCTGTGCTTGTTCTTTTTTTTTTTTTTTTGAGATAGAATCTCATTCTGGAGTGCAGTGGTGCGATCTTGGCTCACTGCAACCTCTGCCTCCCCGGTTCAAGCGATTCTCCTGTCTCCTGAGTAGCTGGGACTACAGGTGTGCACCACCATGCCCTGTCCTTATTATCTGCAATTTCTCTACGGTTTATCTGGAACCACTCCAGGGAGGCTTGCATTCCCATACATGCCCCAGTGAATTCCATGTTGCTAATCGATTCTCAGTCTTTGTCTTAACTTGGCTGGCTTTTTAGCTGTATGACCACCCTTTTTTTTTTAAATTTGAGATGGAGTCTCACTCTCACACCAGGCTGGAGGGTAGTGGTGCGATCTTGGCTTGCTGCAGCCTCCACCTCCCAGTTCAAATGATTCTTCCACCTCAGCCTCCTCCTGAGTAGCTGGGACTACAAGTGCGTACCACCAGCCCAGCTAATTTTTGTATTTTTAGTAGAGACGGGGTTTTACCATGTTGGGCAGGATATTCTGGATCTCTTGACCTCGTGATCTGCCTGCCTTGGCCTTTCAAAGTCTTGAGATTGCAGGTATGAGCTACTGTGCCTGACCTTTTTTTTTTTTAGTGGAGTTTCGCTCTTTGCTCGTGCTGAAGTGGAGTGGTGTGATCTCAGCTCGCTGTAATCTCCGCCTCTCAGGTTCAAGCCATTCTTCGGCCTCAGCCTCCCAAAGTGTTGGGATTACAGGCGCCACCACCATGCCTGGCTAATTTTGTATTTTTAGTAGAGACAGGGTTTTACCATGTTTGCCACGCTGGTCTCGGAACTCCCGACCTCAAGTACTTCACCTGCCTCGGCCTCTCTAAGTGCTGGGATTGTAGGCGTGAGCTAGCTACCGTGCCAGGCTTGAAATACTTTCTTTATGTAACTTGAGGTATGCCATTCTCTTGGTTCTTTTTCTGCTTTACTGAGGCTCATTCTCCTTACTGTCATTTGCTGGTTTAATCCTCTTGACCTCCAAAGACAGGAGTGTGTTTCAGGGCACAGTCCTTGAGACTGTGCCTTTATCTACACTCACTTTTCTCCGTAAGGGATCTAATTTTTTTTTTGAGACGGAGTTTCGCTCGTTACCCAGGCTGGAGTGCAGTGGCGCTATCTCGGCTCACCGCAACCTCCGCCTCCTGGGTTCAGGCAATTCTCCTGCCTCAGCCTCCTGAGTAGCTGGGATTACAGGCACACGCCACGATGCCCAGCTAATTTTTTGTATTTTTATTAGAGACGGGGTTTCACCATGTTGACCAGGATGGTCTCGATCTCTTGACCTCATGATCCACCTGCCTCAGCCTCCCAAAGTGCTGGGATTTCAGGCTTGAGCCACCGCGCCCGGCCTCTACTTCTTTTTATACAACCCATGTCCAATCTGTCCGCAAACCCTGTGTGTTCCACTTTAAGAATAAATTTAGTTTCCAATCACTTCTTACCATCTTCACTGCTGCTGCCCTGGTCCATGCCATTGTCAACCTGAATACCATAGCGAGACTCTCTGAAAGAAAAGATGTTTGTTTGGGAACAGCACGTACACTGCTATGGGGATGCAAATGCCATCGGAAACTGCATGTATTCAGGGAGGTACAGGCAGGCAAAGAGTTCTAAAGGAAGAAATGAGGAGGATTGCAGAATTGTTTTGAAACAATTGTTCTTGCCTAGGAAGGTTAATAACAAAGGTGACACAGTCCAAGACTGGACATGCAGTTGCTGGGCAGATGTCCTTGCAGTAGTATTTTTTGTGTAACGTTGCAGTGGGTTTTGTGCAAGGCTGTGTTTGTTGTAGAATCTTTCTTATTATCAGGAATCTAAGTGTGAGGCCAGGAGTGGTGGCTCATGCCTATAATTCCAGGAGTTTGGGAGGTTGAGGCAGATGGTTCAGTTGAGGTCAGGAGTTCAAGATCAGCCTGGCCAACATGGCAAAACCCCATCTGTACAACAAAATACAAAAGTTGGCCGGGCATGGTGGCTCACGCCTGTAATCCCTGCACTTTGGGAGGCTCAGGGATGAAACCTCGTCTCTGTTAAAAATACAAAAAATTAGCCGAGCGTGGTGGCACCTGCATTTAATCCCAGCTACCCAGGAGGCTGAGGTAGGAGAATCGCTTGAACCCAGGTTGCAGCCAGCCGGGATTGTACCACTGCACTCCAGCCTGGGCAACAAGAGCAAAACTCTGTCTAAAAACAACAACAGAATTAGCCTGGTGTGGTGGCACATGCCTGTAATCCCAGCCACTCGGGAGGCTGAGGCACGACAGTCACTTGAACCGGGGAGGCAGACGTTGCAGTGAGCCAAGATTGCGCCAGTGCACTCCAGTGTGGGAGACAGAGTCAAACCTTGTCTCAAAAAAAAAAAAAAAAAAAATCCCTAGCTCTATTGTCAGGGATTTTTTTAACATGAGTAACTCCATGTTGTTTATTCTGACAGCTTTGACTCTGCCATGACATCTTGTCTGGATTAGGACAGTCGTCTCACCATTGGTTTCTGCTGTAATTTGTTGTTTGTTTCCCCAAAACTCATGTTCAAATTTGATCCCCAGTGTGGGTGATGGGCTAATAGGAGGCGTTTGAGTTCTGGGGGCAGATCCCTCCTGAATTAATGCATCCTTGCCGGAGCGGGTGGGTGAGTTCTTGCTCTCCTGGTTCCCAAGAGAGCTTGTTGGGAAGAAGAGCCTTGGACCTCTCCCGGACTCTTGCTTCCTCTCTTGCTCTGTGATCTTTGCACACTCCAGCTCTGTTCTACTTTCTGCCTGGAGTAGAAGCAGCCTGGAGCTCTCATCACATGTAGATATCCAACCTTGAACTTTTCCAGACATCAGAATTGCAAACCAAATGAACCTTTTTATGGTGGCCCGTAATGCTTTTTCCTTTATGAATTCAGCACTTCCGTAAGGACCACTTGTAAGCCAGGTCTGCTTATAATAAATTCCCTTAGCCTTTGTCTTAATGGATGCTGTTTTTCCTTCGCTTATGAAGTTGGATTTGGCTGGATATGAAATTCTTGGTTAAAATTTCTTGTTCTCTTTTTTTTTTTTTGAGACAGAGTCTTGCTTTGTCACCCAGGCTGGAGTGCAGTGGTGCAATCTTGGATCACTATAACCTCTACTTCCTGGGTTCAAGTGATTTTTTGGTCTCAGCCTCCTAAGTAGCTGGGACTGCAGTGCACCGCACCACGTCCGGCTGTTTTTTGCATTTTTAGTAGAGATGGGATGGGGTGTCACCATGTTGGTCAGGCTGGTCTCTAACTCCTGACCTGAGGTTATCCACCTGTCTTAGCTTCCCAAAGTGCTGGAATTGCAGCTGTGAGCTACTGTGACCTGCCTGAAATTTCTTTCTCTTTTTTTTTTTTTTAAGAGTGCTGCAGATAGGCTCCAATCTTTTCTGGTTTGTAGGGTTTCTGCTGAAAGGTCTGCTGTTACCTGATGGGATTCCCTATGTAGCTGCCCTGCCTCTTCTTTCTAACTGCCGTTAACGTTTTTTTTTTTTTCGTTTAGACCTTGGAGAATCTGATGATTATGTGTCTTGGGGATGGTCATATTCTGTAGTATCTCACTGTGGTTTTCTGCGTTAAACAAATCTTTTTAAAACATAGAGTCGGCTAGGTACAGTGGTTCGTTCCTGTAATCCCAGCACTTTGGGAGACCAAGGCAAGTGGATCACTTGAGCCCAGGAGTTCGAGACCAGGCTGAACAACAGGGAAAAACTCCATCTCTACAAAAATACAAACATTAGCTGGTGTGTGTGCCTGTAGTCCCAGCTACTAGGGAGGTTTAGGTGGGAGGATTGCTTGAGCCCAGGAGGTCAAGGCTGCAGAGAGCTCCTGCACTCCAGCCTTGGCGACAGAGTGAGACCTTGTTTCAAAAAAATAAAAGTAAAAACATAGATTACCTAGTGTCAGGTACTCCTTTACAGCAAAATGGACTAAGACAGTCTTTCTGATTCAGTACCACTCAGCCCTCTTCTGACTCCAGAATACTCTCAACTCAGCATCCTCAGTGACTGTTTGAAAACTTAGTGAAATCATATTACCCCTGTGCTTAAAACCCTGCACCAACTCCTTCATTCACTTAGAGTCAATGCCAAAGTCCTCACAGTGGCCCAGAGATCCTGCATGTGTGGCTGTTTGTTAACTGTCCTACCCCAGTCTTAGTAACCTCCTCTGAGCCTTTGCACGTCACTGTTCCTGCCACCTGGGATAACCTCATGGTTCCCCCAGTTTCTTTCAGCTTTGGCTGAAATCTGACTTTCTCCTTGTGTTAGTCTGTTTTGGATTGCTGTAAGGAATACCGGCAGCTGGGTCCTTGATAAGGTTTGGGTCTGTGTTCCCAGCAAATCTTACGTCGCATTGTTGGAGGTGGGGTCTGGGAGGTGCTTGGATATTGGGGGTGGATTTCTCATGAGTGGTTTAGCACCACCATCTCTCTTGATACTGTCCTCGTGATGGTGAGTTCTCGTGAGATCTGGTCGTTTAAAAGTGTGTGGCCTCTCCTCCTCCTCTTTCTTGCTCCTGCCATGTGATGACCCTGTTTTTCCTTTGTCTTCTGCCAAGATTGGAAGCTCCCCGAGGACTTCCCAGAAGCCAGTGCTGCTGTGCTTCCTGTACAGGTCTGCATGACTGTGAGCCAATTAAACCTCTTTTCTTTATAAATTTTCCAGTCTCAGGTATTTTATTTTAAATTTTGAGATGGAGTCTTGCTCTGTCGCTCAGGCTGGAGTGTGGTGTCACAATCTCAGCTCATTGCAACCTTCACCTCTCAGGCTCAAGCGATCCTCCCACGTCAGCCTCCCAAGTAGCTGGACCACAGGTGCGTGCCACCATGCCCAGCTAATTTTTTATATTTGTGGTAGAGATGGATTTCACCATGTTGCCCAGGCTGGTCTCAAACACCAGAGCTCAGGCAATCCACCTGCCTTGGCTTCCCAAAATGCTGGGATTACGGGTGTGAGCCACCATGGCTGGCCAGGTATTTTTTTATAGCAATGCAAGAATGGACTGGCCGGGCTCAGTGCTCATGCCTGTAATCCCAGCACTTTGGGAGGCCGAGGCGGGTGGATCACGAGGTTAAGAGATCGAAACCATCCTGGCCAATTTGGTGAAACCCTGTCTCTACTAAAAAATACAAAACTTAGCTGGGCGTGGTGGCGCGTGCCTGTAGTCCCAGCTACTCAGGAGGCTGAGGCAGGAGAATTGCCTGAACCCAGGAGGCGGAGATTGCAGTGAGCTGAGATTGTGCCACTGCATTCCAGCCTGGTGACAGAGCAAGACTCTGTCTCAGAAAAAAAAAAGAATGGACTAATACTGTAATTTATAAACACGAGAGGTTTATTTGGTTCATGGTTCTGTAGGCTGTACAAGCATGGTGCCAACATCCACTTGGCTTCTGGTGAAGCTTCGGGAAGCTTCCACCCATGGCGGAATAGGTACCACATGGCGAGAGAGGGAGCAAAAGCGTAGGGAGAGATGTGAGGCTTTTTTTAACAGTTAGCTATGAACTAATAGTGCAAGAACTCATCACCAAGGGGAGACCACCAAGCTGAGGTAGGAGAATAGTGTCTGGAGACAGAGAGCCTAAGGCCAATCGGTGGCTGAGTTTGAATTAAACTGAAAGGGAAACTTCAGCCTTTGATTGGCCATGGGCTAATCCTTTATTTGCAAAGGTTGTAACTCCACTTCAGTCTCTGATTGGCCGTGGGCTAATCCTTTATTTGCCTAAGGTGTGACTCTGCTGCAGCCTCCGATTGGCCATGGGCCAATTCCTCATTTACATAGGGTATAACCAATTGGAAGCCTCCAAAGGCTCCTGGGGATGTTAGCAAATTCTTCTAGCTTGATAAGAACCCAAGAAACATTTCAGTTGGAGCTCTTGCTCTGGCCCACTTCTGCTCTGTAGAGTGTACTTTTGCGTCAGTAAATCTATGCTTTTGTTGCTTTGCTTGTGCATTTAAAAAAATCCTTTGTTCAACGTGAGAAGAACCCGGACAACTCCTAGTCAAGATCCTCCACTGGTAACGAAGCCATCGTGAGGGACCTGCACCCATGACCCGAACACCTCCTATTCAGGCTCACCTCCAACACTGGAGATTTCATGTTAATGATGTTTGGAGGGGACAAATATCCAAACCATGTCAGTCCTTGAGGCCTGCTGCAGTAGTGTTTTCTGACCCTCGAATACCTGTCCTTTTTCTGTTTTTTTTTTTTTTTTTTTTTTTTTTTTTTGAGAAAGAGTCTTCCTCTGTCATCCAGGCTGGAGTGCAGTGGTGTGATCTCGGCTCACTGCAACCTCCGCCTCCTGGGTTCAAGCGATTCTCCTTCCTTAGCCTCCTGAGTAGCAGGGATTACAGGTGCCCACTACCACACCTGGCTAATTTTTGTATTTTTAGTAGAGATGGGATTTCACCATGTTGGCTAGCCTGGTCTTGAACTCCTGACCTCAGATGATGTGCCCACCTCAGCCTCCCAAAGTGCAGGGATTACACACCTGAGCCACTACGACTGGCTGAGCTGTCTTTTTTCTATGCCAGTTCTCGTTCTTGCTTTTGAGAGTTACTAGTCCACAAGACTGTCCCCCCTGCAGATACCAATCACAAGTCCTGGCTTTAAATTTAGGGTTCAGTACCACTGCCTCCTCAGGTTCCATACAATGACTCACAGACCTCAGGAAGTTGCTTTACTTATGTTTACTGGTTTATTCTAAAGTATGCAAGTCAGGAACCACCAAATGGAAAAGCTGCACAGGGCCAGCTACGGAGGGGTGGGGGCTGAGCAGAGCTTCCAGGCCGTCTCTGGCCTTGTCTTCTCCCCAGCACATTGGTTTGTTCACCAGCCCAACAGTCCCCATTGTTGAGGGGTTTTTCTTGGAGACTCCATTACATAGGCACGCTTGATTAAATCATAGGCCTTGGTGATGAAGCTCAATCTCCAACGGAGGTACTGAGTTCAACCTCTAGTCAGTTTCTTGGCAACCAGCCTCTATCCTGAAGCTACCCGAGGCTTTGCCCCCGTAAGTCATCTCATTAGCATACAAAAGGCAGTCAACTCTGAGTTTTCTTTCCATCTTTTGTTGCAGTGGATGCTCCCAGCCCAGGGAGTCTCTGGGGTTCTGTCAGGCCTGTGCATCATTCCCTAGGGCTTTTTCCTGTCTGTCAACTGCTTCCTAGCAGGATCTCGGCTCACTGCAGCCTCCGCCTCCTGGAATCAAGGGATTCTCCTGCCTCAGACTCCCAAGCAGTTGGGATTACAGGCGTGTGCCACCACACCTGGCTAGTTTTGTATTTTTAGTAGAGACAGGGTTTCACCAGGTTGGTCAGGCTGGTCTTGAATTCCTGACCTTGAGTGATCCACCTGCCTCGGCCTCCCAAAGTGCTGGGATTACAGGCATTAGCTGCTGCGCCCAGCCCATTCTTTACCATTTCTTTTTGCACTTCTCTGTGTTTATTCTTTTTCAATATGTTATTTTCTTTATGAGACAGCATCTCACTCTGTGGCCCAGGCTAGAATGCATTGGTGTGATCATAGCTCACTGTGTCCTCTAATTCCTGGGCTTAAGGGATACTCCTGTCTCAGCTTCTTGAGTAGCTGGGACTACAGGTGTGTGCCATCACTTACACCTGGCTAATTTTTAATTTTTTTTTGCAGAGATGAGGTCTCACTTTGTTGCCCAGGCTTGACCTCAAGTGATCCTCCCACCTTGGCCTCCATAGTGCTGAGATTACAGACGTGAGCCATCTTGCCTGGCTGATACATTTATTCTAGTAGGGCAAGGCAGAGTGATCATCCAAAAGCTAAATTAGATTCAGTTTTACGTAAACCTTTATCAGGTGAGAACAACACAATTGAATGAATGATCTCTGTAATGGTGCCCAAGAAAATGGTAAGTGCGAGAATAGAATTTGAGTTCATGAAGATACCTCAGTCACTGAGAACGTTTTTCGTGAGGAATGCCACATTCTTGTGCCAATAGAGGGTCAATGAGGGCTGCACTTTGCTTATTTGGCTCATTGAAGACTTGGATATTTGTCACTGTTGTTTGTCCTTTTAGGGATTTGCGGCAGTTCTTGCTGAAGCGGTTGTGCCCCTGGATCTGCCTGTGGCAGTTATTAATCTAAAAGAATATGATCCGGATGATTGTCTGATAGAAGAGGTTGGTAGTTGTCTTATTTTTTCATCAATCAGAACTCTCAAATTTAACTGACCTGCAGTCTTCAGAATAAATTTAGATAACTAGAATCTTCAGAATACATTTAATTTTCTTGCGCAGTGATTTCTGTTTGTTGAATTTCAGTGTGATTCAGAGCATTGAATGTGGGTGCAGCTCACTGATTCTCAGGTGGTGTGGGGTTTGTCCTTCAGGTGTGTTAGTTTCTTCTGGGGGTGGAGATGAGAAAGCTTGGATGGTTGGAAGTTCACTCCTTCCCACTATTTTTTTTTTTTTTTTGAGACAGAGTTTTGCTCTTGTTGCCCAGGCTGGAGTGCAGTGGTGTGATCTTGGCTCACTGTAACCTCCACCTCCTGGGATCAAGTGATTCTCCCGCCTCAGCCTCCCTAGTAGCTGGGATTACAGGTGCCTGCCACCACACCTGGCTAATTTTTGTATTTTTAGTAGAAATGGGGTTTTGCTATGTTGGTCAGGCTGGTCTTGAACTCCTGATCTCAGGTGATCCACCCGGCTTGGCCTCCCAAAGTGCTGGGATTACAGGTGCGAGCCACAGTGCTCAGCTTCTAAGTGTTCTTTAACTCTACCTATGTCAGCAATACCAGGAACCAATAACTGTTCAAGCTCCACAGTGTGGCTAGGCTAAGACCTGAGATTCTATGTTTATGGCAAATTCAGAGATGTGATGCTGCTGGCTCAGGGTTCACACTTTGAGAACCACCACTGTAGGCTGAAATCCCCTAGCTGGGCATGACTGCAGAAAGGGGAGGGACACTTTTCAGATGAAGAAATTAAACCCTCATAGATAATAAGTAATGCAGCCGGGTGTGATGGTTCATGCCTGTATTCCCAGCACTGTAGGAGGCGGAGGCAAATAAATCACCTGACATGAGAATTTCAAGACTAGCCTGGCAACACGGTGAAACCCCGTCTCTACTAAAAATACACAGTTAGCTGTGCGTGGTGGCAGGCACCTTGTAATCCCACCTACTGGGGAGGCTGAGGCAGTAGAGTCGCTTGATCCCAGGAGGCAGAGTTTACAGTGAGCTGAGATCATACCACCACTGTGCTCCAGCCTGGGCAACAAGAGCAAAACTCCGTCTCCAAAAAAGAAAAACCAAAAAAGAAAGAAGCACGTAGAGCTGGGGTTGACACACTTTCACGCAAAGGGCCAGGTAGTAAGTATCTTGTCCTTTGTGGGCCCGACAGCTACTCCGTTTGCCACTGAGGCACAAACCAGCCATAGGTAATATGTAAATAAATAAGTGTGGGCGTGTTCCACTAAAACTTTCTTTTAAAAAAAAAGTATAGGCCAGGCGTGGTATCTCTCGCCGGTAATCTCAGCAGTTTGAGAGGTCAAGGCAGGTGGATCGCTTGAGCTCTGGCCTATGAAAGCAGCCTGGACAACAGGGTGAAACCTGTCTCTGTTAAAAATAGAAAAATTAGCTGTGGTGGTGCACACCTGTAGCCCCAGCTACTGGGAGGCTGAGGCATGAGAATCGCTTGAACCTGGGAGATGGAGGTTGCAGTGAGCAGAGATCACACCACTGTGCTCCAGCCTGGGCGACAGAGCAGACTGAGTCTCAAAAAACAGAAACAGAAAGGCAGCAGGTAAATGTCTAGCTTTGACCCTGTCCGTTTCTGTGTCCCCCAAGTATGCACATGAGTGAACTCGAATGTACTCTAAATTATTTGTGAAAGATCATTATCAAACTTTGATACTTATAGCTAAGAGATTACTTATAATTTACCTTGTGACTGGGACTGTTAAGATGTATTCGAACACCAGGCTGTCAAGACTAAGGATACACAGGTTGAGAATCCCTGAATTGCAAATTGGAAATCCTGTAAAATCCAAACTTCTTGAGCGCAGATGTGAGGGCCACAAGTGGAAAATTCCACACCTGACCTCGTGTGATAGGTCAAGGTCAACAGTCAAAACCTTGTTTCCTGTATGAAATTGTCAAAAGTAATGAATAAAGTTACCTACAGGCTAGCTGCGTAAGGTATATATGAAACAGTGGAATTTTGTGTTTAGACTGATATATCCCCAAGGTACATCATCATGTATATGCGGGTTTCTTTAAAAACCAGAAAAAACCTCTAAAATCCAAAACACTTCTGATCCCAAACATTTTGGATAAGGGATACTCAACCTGTATTTTGCTTCCCTGGGATTTGCAACAGTTCTGTTTAGATAGTGGTGTCAAGCAGGGGTCCCCAAACTTTTTACACGGGGCCAGTTCACTGTCCCTCAGACCGTTGGAGGGCCGGACTATGCAAGGTGTGACACCCTTCACAGCCAGCGCTGCTGCCTCCACTATCCCAGACAGCGGTGTACAGTGTCACAGGCCCAGCACCGCCTCCAGTGCTGTACACAGGGATGGCGGTGATCAGCCTGTGACACTGTGTATACAGCGTCCTGGACATCTGCAGCGGCCGTGGGCCTCTTCTGTGGGAAGCCCACTGCTGCATGTTTCTCTTATTATAAGACACCTCCTAAAAAATAAGACAGCCCCCGTCTTTTGGGGGTAAAATTAATATAAGACAAGGTCTTCTAATAGGGGAAACATGGTGTGTAGTAATGTGGGGGGAGACTTACGGGCAAAGAGAGGTTATAGGGGCCATAATGTTGTTGTACATCTGGGGGAGTATGGGGGCCATTGTACTGTGTAGTAATGGTTATAGTGCTTTGCCTTTCTTCCTACGTCTGCTGTTATTTCACACTGCTTCCGGTGATGTGAGGCGCCGCAGCCGCAGACCGGATGTGCGTCAGATGACATGCTTCCGGAGTCGTGACACGTGCGTCCCGCGTCACTGGAAGTAGTACTGTACGTGAGCAACACCGCGCTTTGCGGCGCCACCACATACAGTACTCCAGGAGCACAGGATGCATCCGCATCCTTTGCTCCTCTCACTGACCACCAATGAAAGAGGTGCCCCTTCCTGAAGTGCGGCAGGGGCCAGATAAATGGCCTCGGGGCCACATGTGGCCCGCGGGCCATGGTTTGGGGACCCCTGGTGTCAAGTGTTAAATTACTTTATGTTTGAAAACCTTTATTGCTTTGATTTTTTAGAAATCTCTCTGTATCTTTTCTTTTTCTTTTTTTTTTTGAGATAGAATCTCGCTGTGTTGCCCAGGCTGGAGTGCATGGTGCAATGGTGCGATTGTGGCTCACTACAGCCTCTGGTTTCTAGGCTCAAGCAATTCTCCTGCGTCAGCCTCCTGAGTAGCTGGGACTACAGGCACCCACCACCACGCCTGGCTAATTTTTGTATTTTTAGTACAGATGGGGTTTCACCATGTTGGCCAGGCTGGTCTTAAACTCCTTACCTCTTGATCCACCCACCTCAGTCCCCCCTGGGATTACAGGTGGAAACCATGGGGCTGGCCAACATCCACTGCCTTGATACGGATATTCACAGCTTCCTGCCTGAGGAGATGGTAATGGGCCAAGAACACCAACCCCCCTGTTCCTTGAAGATTTCAGAGATTTAAAATAATCTCCAATACCAAACACCACTCTTACCAAAAGCTGCCTTGAGGCAGATGAATAAGAGAGGTCGCCACATTCCTCGTCTTTCTGACACCACAGAGCAGCTTCCACTCTAAGGAGGCAGGAACATGAGCTGTTGCCTTAAGGTTTGAAACTCAGGGGCTTCTTTTCCCCCGTGTGTTCTCCCATTAGTAGCCACCATGCCTGGCCGTCTCTCTCTGTTTTTTCTTGATCGATTTAGATTTGTTTCCACTGTGGCAAATCAGTGATGATGAGAATGTAGTATAATCTGGAAAATGGAATGGCCTATGTGGTGAAATATACCGGACAGTGTATTGGCAGGAACAAGAGTCTGGGTCTTCTTCCCCCAAGAACACAGCAAGGTGTTCTTGCTTTGTTTCTCAGTGATGCCCTTCACTTGTGAAAATGAGGTGTGTGGATGAAAGTGCCCTTCGTCCTTAGAGATGAGTATGCATTTTTTCAAAGGATTTTCTTCATTGAGATAATTTATGCCTTGAATATTCTACTGAAACAATTACTCTCTTGGTTAGGCTACTGGTAAAAACGTCTGTGTCTTCCTGGTGGCGACATACACTGATGGCCGACCAACTGAAAGTGCAGAGTGGTTCTGCAAATGGTTAGAGGAAGCGTCCCGTGATTTTCGATTCGGCAAAACTTACCTGAAGGGTATGAGATATGCGGTGTTTGGCTTGGGAAATTCTGCCTATGCTAGCCACTTCAACAAGGTAGGTCTGTGTTGAATTATAGGAACAAATTCTCCCTACACACACACACACACACACACACACACACACACACACCCACCCACCCCCACATACTCGTATGTGAAATAATCCACAGACTTTGGTAGCTAGTTAGAAATACGTTTCATTGTTATTTTATTGATTGATTGATTGAGACAGAGTTTTGCTCTGTCGCCAGGCTGGAGTGCACTGGCACCATCTTAGCTCATTGCAGTCTCCACCTCCCAGGTTCCAGTGATTCTCCTGCCTCAGCCTCCTGAGTAACTGATATTACAGGTATGTGCCACCACACCTGTCTAATTTTTGTAGCTTTACTGGAGACAGGGTTTCGCCGTGTTGGCCAGGCTGGTTGTGAACTCCTGGCCTCATGTGATCTGCCTGCCTTGGCCTCCCAAAGTGCTGGGATTACGGGTGTGAGCCACTGTGCCCAGCCTCTTCTGCTATTCCTTTTTTTGTTTTTTTGTTTGTTTTTTTCTGGAGACAGAGTCTCCCTCTATCCCTTAGCTGGAGTGCAGTGGTATAGTCTCGGCTCACTGCAACCTCTGCTTCCTGGGTTCAAGCGATTCTCATTTCTCCTTCCTCAGCCTCCTGGAGTAGCTGGGCTTATAGGTACTGAATTTTGGTATTTTTAGTAGAGTCAGGGTTTCTCCATGTTGGCCAGGCTGGTCTCCATCTCCTGACCTCAGGCGATCCACTGGCCTTAGCCTCCTAAAGTGCTGGGATTACTTTAGTGCAGGTGTGAGCCACTCTGTCTGGCCCTCTTCTGTTAATCTTTATAGCTGGATACTGCTACACATAATATCAAACTTGGCATACAGTAGATTCTCAATACTTTTTTCTTGAATAAAATGAATGAGTGTTCCTCATTAGTGTTTTAGTGGGCTGGATTCATGATGCCCAGGCATGACCTTGTAGATGGAAGATCACTGTGTGTTTGGATTTGCTCAGTTGCCTTTTCTGTTGTTGAGTGACCTTTATTGCCCAAGCTCTGTTTTTTTTTTTTTTTTTTTTTGACTATATGAATGGGAAAATTCAGATAGGTAAATTTTTTTTTTTTTTTTTCGAGACAGAGTCTCACTTTGTTGCCCAGGCTGGAGTGCAATGGTGCTATCTTGGCTCATTCCAACCTCTGCCTCCTGTGTTCAAGCAATTCTCACGCCTCAGCCTTCCAAGTAGCATGAATTACAGGTGTGTGCCACCATCCTGGGCTAATATTTGTATTTTTAGTAGAGACGGGGTCTCTCACCATGTTGTTCAGGCTGGTCTTGAACTCCTGACCTCAAGCAATCTGCCTGCTTTGGCCTCCCAAAGTGCTGGGATTACAGACATGAGACATCTAGGCGCCTGGCCTAGATGTGTAAATATTTTGTTGAATGCCTTACCACTCAGGAAACTTGTTAAATTTTTGAACTCTTAACTGTGCCTCTGATAACACCTGTGCCTCAGTTAATTGTTTCATATCACAGCGAAAGAAATTATTGAGTTTAGGAAATCATAAGTCTTGCCAAATTGATAACATTTTCATTTTATAACTGAATAGGATGAGCCGTCATAAGCTTTGTTATGTTTTTGGAACCCCTTTGTTTTGTTAGCGCCTGTTTTGTCCTTACCATGATACAGAATTGGTAGGTTTCACATTTCTTTTAGTCATTAACCCTTTGTTTGTTAGAGGGGGTTTGTTTGTCCCTTTGTTTAAAAAAAAATACTAACGCAGAAAAGTGGAATATGTAAAATGCAGGTCTTCTGGGTCAAGGCTGGAGATTGAAGACCTGAAGGTCATTTTGCTGAGCAATTTCCTCTTCCTCAGCAGCAGCTGGTGACCGGGGGCCCCAGAAGGCCTTGGGGCTTTTGCATGGCGGTCTGGAAAACCCGATTTGGAGGACTGTGCTTTCAGCCCATCTGTCTTTTCCTCACAGGTCGGCAAAAACGTTGACAAGTGGCTCTGGATGCTTGGTGCGCA
Source organism: Saimiri boliviensis (assembly GCF_048565385.1). Lineage (NCBI taxonomy): Eukaryota > Metazoa > Chordata > Mammalia > Primates > Cebidae > Saimiri > Saimiri boliviensis. The sequence goes on along the minus strand of NC_133468.1, from coordinate 40,681,892 downwards.
TCGCGTGGTGAGTCGAGGGGAGGGTGATTGCGATGTGGTTAAAAGCAAGCACGGCAGCATCGAGGCGGACTTCGGAGCCTGGAAGACCACGTTCATCTCCCAGCTGCAGGCACTTCAAAACGGGGAGGGCAGGAAGTCCTGTGGCGGCCACTGCAAGAAAGGCAAATGTGACTCTCACCAACACGGCTCAGAGGAGAGGGAGGACGGCCGTGAGGAGCAGGATGAATCACGTCACAGAGATGCCGAGGTACACCGCCTGTGTGTTCATCTCTCCCTGCTTCCCCTCTGCCTGGACATCCCGAGCTTGACCTCTTCCCCAGTAAACCATCTCCTTGGCTTCCAGTTAGAAGGAAGATCTGGCTGGGCGCAGTGGCTCATGCCTGTAATCCCTGCACTTTGGGAGGCCAGGGCGGGAGTATTGCTGGAGCGTAGAAGTTCAAGACCAGCCTGGGCAACATAGCAAGACCCTACCTCTACCATAATAACTTCAAATTTAGCCAGGCATGGCAGTGCAGGCCTGTCATCTCAGCTGCTTAGGAGATGGAGCTGGGAGAATGGCTTAAGCCCAGGAATTGTAGGCTGCAGTGAGCTGTGATCGTTGTACCGCCCTCCAGCCTGGGTAGCAGAGTGAGGCCCTGCCTCAAAAACAAAAAAGAAAAACAAAAACAATAACAAGAAAAGAAGAAAGATGTGAATCTCGTGGTGGTGTTTCAGAGAAAGAGAGTGAGGCCTTACGAGTTAAGCCATATCGTGCTAGATGCTTTCCAAAATCTCCTCTTAATACTGGGCACAGTGGCTCACGCTTGTAATCCCAGCATGTTCGGAGGCCAAGGAAGGTGGGTCACTCGAGGTCGGGAGTTTGAGACCAGCATGGCCAACATGGTGAAACCCCGTTTCTACTAAAAATACAAAAATTAGCCTGGCATTGTGGTGGGGCCTGTAATCCCAGCTACTGGGGAGGCTGAGACAGGAGAATTGCTTGACCCTGGGAGGTGGAGGTTGCAGTGAGCTGAGATCACACCACTGCACTCTAGCCTGGACGATAGAGTAAGACTCAGTCTCAAAAATAACAACAACAACAACAAAACCAAAATCTCTGCTTTAATCCTTGCAGTGTTAAAGTCAAATAGATTTTTACCACATTTTGCAAGTTGCAAAACAGAGCCATAGAGAAGTTAAATTTGTCCAAGTCTGAGCTCACGTCTCATTATCTCCAGATCACACGTACCTCCTGAGTTCAGTGACTCCGTTAGTCACTCAAACCGAAGGCTGCAAGTCATCCTCGATGAGGCTCTTTTCCCCTCACATTCTGAGCATTTCTCTTACTTCCTTCTTTAAATACCCCAGTTCCTTTGAAGCTCCTGTCTTCAGGCTGTAACACCCTGTCATGTTCACAGCTGTTATCTTGAGGCCACCTGGTCAGTTGCGTAATTCAGCAGCAGCTTGGCATTCTGACTCATGGTTTCTCTCTCCACCCTGTTCCTGTCATTATGCTTTGAGGCTGTGGCACCCTTGTGGATGATCTGTCTACCACCCTGGCCTGCCAATTTCCTGGCCTTCACACCTCCAGCAGCCATTTCTCCACTGACCTTGGTCTCTTCCTCACATGGCACATCTGAAATTCAGGTTCCTTTCATGCTTACTATGACCTCATTCTGTGACTTCTACTTTAACAACATTGTTTTTTTTTTTTTGAGACAGAGTCTTACTCTGTCATGCTCAGTCTGTAGTACATGGTGTAATCATGGCTCACTGCAGCCGCAATCTCCCTGGGCAGTGGTGATCCTCCCACCTCAGCCTCCCAAGTAGCTGGGACTATAGGCATGTGCCACCACACCTGGCTAATTGGTCTATTTTTTTGCAGGGATAGGATTTCACCATGTTGCCCAGACTTGTTTCACACACTTGGGCTCAAGTGATCCGCTTGATCTGACCTCGCAAAGTGCTAGGATCATAGGCATGAGCAACGGCTTGCCCGTTAAGATTCTTTTGATCCCATCTGAACCTATACCTTTTTTATTCAGTAGCAGAAACTGCTTACTTTATTTCCCATCATAAACCCAGTTTTGAGTTTTATCCTCACTCATTTATAAACGTCTTCAGTTCTTTTTTTTTGGTTTGAGATGGAGTCTTGCTCTGTTGCCCAGGCTGGAGTGAAGTGGCACCGTCTTGGCTCACTGCATCCTCTGCCTCCTGGATTCAAGTATTCTCCTGCCTCAGCTTCCTGAGTAACTGGGATTTTTGTAACTACTAATTTTTGCATTCTTAGTAGAGATGGGGTTTCGCCATGTAGGCCAGGCTGGTCTCGAACTCCTGACCTTAGGTGATCCACCCATCCTGGCCTCCCAAAGTGCTGGTATCACAGGTGTTAGCCACCGCGCCCAGTCTAATCCTCTTCAATTGCTTTGCCTCTCACTCTTCTGACCTGATTGGTCAAATCCCAGGCCAGGCTGAAACCACTCCCCTCACATCAACCTTCCCCATGCCTGCTGCTGATTGTTTGACCATGGATTCATGACCACAGGCTCAAGTGTAGACTTAGAACTGCCCTACAGTCTCACTACTTCCCTTGCAAATTCCCTTTCTTATTCTCCAAGATGACTGTTTCATACTTATTTCCTCCTGCCCTTGCCCCGGCTCCCAGCTGAAACCATCCAAGGGCGCTCTCTTGCTGTCTCCCCAGCCCATCTCCAGATCTTCACCACCTTTCCTGGCTCAGAAGACCAGTTGTCTTGTTCCTTTCCCAGACTACATCTGTCTGTACTGTGGAATCCAGGACTGCGTTCCTTCACTGATTGCTTCTCTTCTCCTGTATCATTCATTTCTTCTCTCTACTAGATTGTTCCCATAAATTTATAAACACACTCTGGAACTGTTTGTATTTAAACGAACTTAAAAAACAAAAAAACTGGTTGGGTACGGTGGCTTACGCCTCTTATCCCAGCACTTTGGGAGGCTGAGAGGTAAGAGGATTGCTTGAGCCCTGGTAGTCAAGGTTGCAATGAGTTATGATCACACCATTGCCCTGCAGCATGGGTGACAGAGTGAGACCCTGTCTCAAAAAATATATATATATATATCAGACCAGGTGTAAGTGGCTAGCAACTGTAATCCCAGAACTTTGGGAGGCCAAGGTATGCAGAGCACCCGAGATCAGGAGTCTGAGACCAGCCTAGCCAACGTGGTGAAACTCTGTCTCTACTAAAATACAAAGAAATTCGCTGTGCGTGGTGGCGCCTGGCCAACATGGTGAAACTCCATCTCTACCAAAAATATAAAAATTAGCTGGGTGTGATGGTGCATGCCTGTAGTCCCAGTTACTTTGGAGGCTGAGACATGGTAATTGAATTGCTTGAACCCAATTCAAGGAGGTAGAGGTTGTAGTGAGCCAAGATCATGCCACTGCATTCCAGCCTCGGTGATGGAGCGATACTCTTTCTCAAAAAAACAAAAACAAAACCAAAAAACCAAAAAACAAAACCAAAAAACTCTATCCTTTGATTCTGGCTTATCCTCCACTGGAGAAAGGGATGAAGACTGCTACGTATTAGCCATGATTTCTTAACTTCTCTAGCTTTAATTTCCTCATCTATGAGATGATGTTGGACATTTCCACATCATAAGTAGTTAAGGATGAAGCGAATGGTATCTGAACATAGGCACATAGTAGGTACTCAGCAAATGTGTCTTCCCATTGATGCCACGTTTCCTATATGTCTGTCTGGCATGTGTCTTGTTCTCCTGAGCCCAGCTCATGTCATTTTGACATGGGAGGGTAGGTGAAGTGTTGTTCTCATTGCATCATGCCCTTTCACAGTGATTAGTCTGATGCCAAAGACCTAAGATTTATTTCTTCTTTATTGTTTTTTTTTTTTTTTTTTTTGCAGAGATGGGGATTTCATTATGTTACCCAGGCTGGTCTTGAACTCCTGGCTTCAAGTGACGCTCCTGCGTCAGCCTCCTAAGTAATTGGGACTATAGGCATGTGTACTACCATGTCTGGCTGATTCTAGCAATGTGGCCTCACTATGTTCCCCAGGCTGGTTTCGAACTGTTGGCCTCAAGCAATCCTCCTAGCCTATCCTCCCATAGTGCTGGGATTATGGGAGTGAGCCACCGTGCCCAGCCTAGATTTTATTTTTAAATCAAGAATTTAGAGACAGCTGGGTGTGGTTGCTCACACCTGTAATCCCAGCACTTTGGGAGCTGAGGTGGGTGGATCACCTGAGGTCAGGAGTTCCAGAGCAGCCTGGTTAACATGGTAAAACCCTGTCTCTACTAAAAATACAAAAATTAGCCAGGCATGCTGGTGGGGGCCTGTGATCTCAACTACTTGGCAGGCTGAGGCAGGAGAATTGCTTGAACCCAGGAGGAGGAGGTTGCAGCAAGCCGAGATCACGCTACTGCCCTCCAGCCTGGGTGAAAGAGCAAACAAGAGTCCATCTCAAAAAAAAAAAAAGAATCTGGAGATAGAGTGAATTCTCAGTGTGGGAGGGAGTATAAGAGAGCCTTGACTTTGCCTCTTTGAACAGTGTATTTCTGAAGCATTTCTGTTCCAGGAGGAAGAACCCTACGAGGGCTCCAGTGAAGAAGAGTTTGGCGGTGAGGACCAGCAGAGTGTAAATTCCATTGTTGATGTGGAAGATCTGGGCAAAATAATGGATCATCTGAAGAAAGAAAAGGTACCATCACTTTGGGAAATTTTGGACTTGGCTCCTGCAGTTGGTTAACAGTTCGTATTTTTTTTTATTGCTGCGTAGTTCATCTGAGCTCACAAGAAGAGTTTCATTTCTCTAGCTCCTGTCTTGAGAGCTTGATAAATTTTTTTTGCCATTTTTTCATGAGCACGGTGAATATCTTCCTCTCAGCCCCGTGAAAGTCGGCTCGTCAGAGGATAAGCAGGAGATTTGAGAGCAAGGACGGAGGACAGTGTAGATCGGGGCGTCCAGTCTTTTTGCTTTCCTGGGCCGCATTGGAAGAAAAATTGTCTTGGGCCACGCATAGAATACACTAATGATAGCTGATGAGCTGAAAAAAAAAATCTCATAATGTTTACAAGTTTGTATTGGGCCATTGGGCCATGGGTTGGACAAGCCTGGTGTAGATGGTTAGAGAGATTTTTATTCAGGGCTGTTTGAAGATGAACAGCATGATAGGATTTATCATTTGAGATTCCAAGTGGAACTCTGGCATAAATTTGCATCCCTGCTGTATAGACTGAGTGGTGTTGGGGCTTAACGATGGCACCCTGGTCTGTGTGTGTTGAGATCAGCATGATTGGGGCCCCAATGAATCCAGGAAATGTTGGACTGGGATGTGACTGTGTCGGTGACTAGATGTATGTGGGAAAGTGTGGTGCGGTAGGATTTCATGCACCGAGTCAATTTGAGATTCCAGTGATCTAAAATGGAAATAATATTATATATACTATACTATGAAGACAGCAGCCTCAATTTAAGTGTGAGTTTTGGAAAATGAGAATTCCCTAAATTCAGATTATATTTAGTCTATAAGCCTTAGAATAAAAAGAAGTGAAGCTACTAGAAAATCCAAGAAAATCAATGCTAAAACCTATACAAATTCAAATGAACTCAGTAAGGTTAGCCAGATATCATAATGTAAAAAGTCAGTACACTTTATATTTCCAAACAACGAGTTAGAAGCTATAGTAAATGAGAAGACCTCATTTAGACTAGCTACATAGAAGGCAAATAATTACTTACGCATTAATTTATGTTTTAATTTTTTGTTTTTTTGAGATGGAGTCTCATTCCGTCACCCAGGCTGGAGTGCAGTGGTATAATCTCAGCTCACTGCAACCTCTGGCTACTGGGTTCAAGTGATTTTCCTGCCTCAGTCTCCTGAGTACCTGGGACTACAGGTGTGTACCACCACGCCTGGCTAATTTTTGCATTTTTAGTAGAGACAGGGTTTTGCCATGTTGACCAGGCTGGTCTTGGACTCCTGCCCTCAGGTGACCCACCTGCCTTGGCCTCCCACAATGTGGGGATTACAGGTGTGAGTCACCACACCTGGCCTACATACAAATTAATTTAAAAAGAAATGTCTTAGGCCGGGTGCCGTGGCTCAAGCCTGTAATCCCAGCACTTTGGGAGGCCGAGGCGGGTGGATCACGAGGTCGAGAGATCGAGACCATCCTGGTCAACATGGTGAAACCCCGTCTCTACTAAAAATACAAAAAATTAGCTGGGCATGGTGGCACATGCCTGTAATCCCAGCTACTCAGGAGGCTGAGGCAGGAGAATTGCTTGAACCCAGGAGGCGGAGGTTGCGGTGAGCCGAGATCGCGCCATTGCACTCCAGCCTGGGTAACAAGAGTGGAACTCCGTCTCAAAAAAAAAAAAAAAAAAAAATGTCTTAAACCTATGTTAAAAAACTTTAAAACATTCCTGAATGATATCCAAGTCGACCCAGACAAATGGAAAGACATTCCTTGTTTTAAGGTGGAGTGGTTCAGAATGGTAAAGATGTCAGTTCTCTTAATATACAAGTTGGATGCAATCCCAGTAAAAATTCCAGTAGGTCCTCCCGCCTCCTAGATCGAGACTGGTCTATTTATGTGGAAAAAGTAAACATGGAACAATAGTTACGAAAACCCTGGTGAAAGTAGTAATGAGAAGGACTAACCCTCCCACATATCGGAACATACTACAAGGGATCGCTAATTAAAACTGTAGTACTGGCTCGTGATGACACAGAAAGACCGTTGCAACAGAATAAAATTCTGAGAATATGTAGGAATTTCATATGTGTTAAAGGTAGACTCTGAAGACCTGGAGTTTAAAAGGGAATCTAAAAATAAGTTATGTTGGCTGAGTGTGGTGGCTCACCCTGTAATCCCAGCACTTCGGGAATCTGAGGTGATGGGAGGATTTCTTGAGGCCAGAATTTTGAGGTCATGCTTGGCAACATAGTGAAACCCCATCTCTACAAGAAATAAAAAAAGCTGGATATGGTGGCATGTGCTCATAGTCCCAGCTTCTTGGGAGGGTAAGGTGAGAGAATTGCTTGAACCTGGGAGTTGGAGGCTGCAGTGAGCTATGGTCATGTCACTGTACCCTGGCCTGCATGACATTGCCAGAGCTTTTCCTGCATGACATTGCCAGAGCTTTTTTCAAAAAAAAAAAAAAACAGATGTTGCAAAACATCTGTTAGCTTTGTTAGCTCATATATATATCAGAACGATTTCCAAATGGGTGAGAGAGCTAAATGTTGAAAAAGCTGGAGAAAGCTTCCTATGTGATTCAAGATCAGGAAGCAGTAAAAGAATATTAAATTTATGAATGACTTTAAAGAGTTTTACTTGACTGTAAAAAAAAAACCCAAAAGACAAAAGAAAATCAAAAGGCAAATAAAACAGAAGAAAGTATTTGCCCCATATGTCTCAGACAAGGTATTAATCTTTTTAGTATACAGTGAGCTTTTAAAAAAAGGCAGACCGGGCCAGGTGTGGTGGCTCATGTCTGTAATCCCAGAACTTTGGGAGGCTGAGACGGGCGGACCACAAGATCAGGAAATTAAGAACATCCTGACCAACATGGTGAAACCCCGTCTCTACTAAAATACAAAAAAAATTAGCTGGGCATGGTGGTGCGTGCCTGTAGTCTCAGCTACTCGGGAGGCTGAGGCAGGAGAATTGCTTGAACCCAGGAGGCAGAGATTGCGGTGAGCCACGATTGCGCCACTGTGCTACAGGCTGGGCAACAGAGCTAGACTCTGTCTCAAAAAAAAAAAAAAAGGCATACCTGGCCAGGTGTAGTGGCTCATGCTTGTAATCCCAGCACTTTGGGAGGCTGAGGCGGGCAGATCACTTGAGGTCAGGAGTTCAAGATCAGCCTGACCAACATGATGAAACCCCGTCTCTACTAAAAAATAGAAAAAAGTTAGATGGGCATGGTGGTGCACACCTGTAGTCCCAGTGACTTGGGGGGCTGAGGCATGAGAATCACTTGAACCCAGGTGGCAGAGGTTGCAGTGAGCTGAGATTTTGCCACTGCACTCCAGTCTGGACAACAGAGTGACTCCCATCTCAAAAAAAAAAAAAAAAAAAAAAGGCAGCTCCTACCAGAGCCATGTAATCCAAGCACTTTGAGAGGCTGAGGCAGGTGAATCATCTGAGGTCAGAAGCTTGAGACCAGCTTGACCAACATGATGAAACCCCGTCTTTACTAAAAATACACTATTAGCTCTGCATGGTGACACACGCCTGTAATCCCAGCTACTTAGCACACTGAGGCAGGAGAATCACTTCGCTTGAATCCAAGAGACCGAGGTTGCAGTGAGCCAAGATTGTGCCATTGTACTTCAGCCTGGGCAACAAGAGTGAAACTCCAGCTCAAAAAAAAAAAAAAAAAAAAAAAAAAGGCTAGACCAAAAACCTAGTAGAAAAAGTTGGCAAAACATGTGAATAAGAATTTCTCAGAAATGGCTCTACAAAGAAATTTTTTTTTCTTTTTTCTTTCTTTCTTTCTTTCTTTCTTTTTTTTTTTTTTTTTAAATAAAATGGTTTTCACCATGATGGCCAAGCTGGTCTTGAACCCCTGACCTCAGGTGATCCACCTACCTAGGCCTCCCAAAGTGCTAGGATTACAGGTGTGAGCCACCACTCCCGGCCTACAGAGAAATTTAAACATGATAAGATGCTTAACTTTACTTATAATAAGAGAGATGCAGATGAAAACTACACTGATAAACATTCTCACCTTTCAGAACGTAACAGCAAAAACTCAAAAGCTGGATGACATACTCAGTGGGCAAGGCTGTGAGTAAACAGGTACTCATATCTTGCAGGTGGGAGTCCAGAATGGTCTAGCCTGTAGGGAAGGGCTTTTGGCAGTTTTTACCAAAATCACATATGCATTTATCCAAGAACCAGCAGGGCTAGTTGTATGAATTTGCCTTAAAGATACAGCTTCACTAATGCAAAGCAGAATTTGCACAGGCTTACGGATTTCAGCATATGTAGCAAACAACTCTGCCGAACAGTGGTTGAAATAAGCATGGTATATCCGTACAATGGAATATTATTGTGTGGCTCTGAAAAATACTATGGTGGACTGACATGCATTAATGTGATTTCCAAGTGGTGCTGGATTTGATGTGGAGGCTGATACTGGCTTAAGATTTTTAAAAATGCGCATTTGTAGCTGCAAACTTAGTTTAAATATGCATATGTATGTATGTGTGTGTATATATAAATAGTATTTTCTAGCTATGTTCGCTGAAAGGACTTTGCATGTTCTGACATCGATTCTCTGGCACCGAATGGATACCCTGTAGTTTGGTTCAATTCTGACGTGTCTTATCCAGGGTTAGTGTGTGGCTGCACCGGTTTAGGGCAGAGTCCTATAGACGACTGCCCTGACTTCAGATACCAGCTGGAAATCTCACGGCTACCTACTCTTGCCAGAATGACTCACAGAACTCCCTGAAGCTCTTTGCTTAAGATTGCAGGTTTGTTTTTGTCTTTTGTTGTTTTTGAGACATGGTCTCACTTGTTCATCCAGGCCAGAGTACAGTGGTATGATCATGGTTCACTGCAATGTTGAACTCCCGGGCTCAAGGGATCTTCCTACCTCAGCCTCCCGAGTAGCTGGGACTACAGACGTGCACCACCACGCCAAGCTCATTTTTAATTTTTTGTATAGACAAGATCTCACCATGTTGTCCAGGCAGATCTAGGTCGCTGTTTTATTATAAAGGCCACAAATGAGAAACAGTGAAATGGAAGAGGTACTCTCGGGCAAGGTCCAGGGAGTGTGCCCGAGGAAGAACGCAGAGCTTCTGTGTCCTCTCCTCTTGGAATCTGGGCACATCAATTTGTTCCTCAACCGGGAAGCCCCACTGAGCTTCAAGGTCCAGGGTTTTTATTGGTGTCCCGTCATGCAAGCATGATTGGTTAAACCACTCGGCGACTGATGAAGTTCAATCTCTAGTGAACTTTCTTTCCTCAAAGGTCAGGCTGGCCCCAAATTCTAATCCTCTAATCATGTGGTTCCTTTCTCGTGATCAGCCTTCATCCTGAATCTGTTACTTAGGAAATGCCAAGGTTTTTTGAAGCTGTATAGTAAGAACCAGGGTCAAAGACCAAATACTTATGGCTGGGCGTGGTGGCTCACTCCTCTAATCCCGACACTTTGGGAGGCCGAGGTGAATGGATTACCTGAGGTCAGGAGTTTGAGACCAGTATGAACAACATGGTGAAACTCTGACTCCACTAAAAAAAAATTAAAAATTAACCAGGCATGGTGGTGTGTGCCTGTAATCCCAGCACTCGGGAGGCTGAGGCAGGAGAACTGCTTGAACCCAGGAGGTAGAGGTTTCAATGAGCTGAGATCACACCATTGCAGTCCAGCTTGGGGAACAAGAGTGAAACTCTATCTCAAAAAAAATAGAAAAAGACCAGATATATTCTTTTATTTTTTTTTTTTAACCTAAAAAAATTGTTTTTTAAAGCTCAGGAGTAACTTACAGATAGATTCTTTGTTATGCCACAGACCCATAAATAATGAATGTAGTAAGCACTCAGAGCTTGTTTTTGTAAATACCACTCCTTATGATAAAAGGGTGGTTTCAGGGTTGGGGAAAGGAGCGTCACAGATGAGCCCTGGAACCCCTGACCTCAGGCGATCTGCCTGCCTCAGCCTCCCAAAATGCTGGGACTACAGGTGTGAGCCACTGTGCCTAGCTGAGAAGTATACTAATAGCTACTTAGTCCCTCCTCTGTGCCCTGTCCTCTGGCTTCTCTTTTGAAGTCTGTCACCTGCCCTCCACTCTACATGACCAATGGGTCAGGATCTGAGATCTCCCTCGCCCCCATCCTGCAGTCGGGAGAACACTCCTGAGTTCTTCATTTGGTGGGGACAGGCTGATGCCTACCCAGCAGCAGTGCTCACTTGCTAATGAACTAGGTGATCTGTTTGCTTCTGGGTTTCCTGGGTGGCAGTCATAAGTCAGTCTGTAATCCTCTGAGGGCAGAGGATACAGAGCAACTTCTCTGAGAGGCTGGGTTGGCACATTTCTTGTAGGGCTTGAGGTAAGAGGCAGACAGCTCCCTGTGGCCTCTCTCCATTTGAAGGAGCGGAGAGAACTTAAAGTACCTTGCTAGCATTCTCCAAAGAAATCTTCAAAAATCCTCTCTCATCACCTCCATTCCTCTTTCATCTTTCCATCTCCTTGCTCTGGGGGAGCCTTTTCTTTTTGAGACGGAGTCTCACTCTGTCACCAGGCTAGAGTGCAGTGGCACGATCTCAGGTCATTGCAACCTCTGCTTCCCCGGTTTAAGCAGTTCTCTGCCTCAGCCTCCCAGGTAGCTAGGATTGTAGGCTTCTGCCACCACGCCTGGCTAATTTTTGTATATTTAGTAGAGATGGGCTTTCACCGTCTTGGCCAGGCTGATCTTGAACTGTTGACCTCGTGATCCAACCCACCTTGGCATCCTGAATTGCTGGGATTACAGGCATGAGCCACTGCACCTTGCTAGGGGAGCCATTTTTAATGTCGTAAAACTGTTTCTCAGATTATTTCTTTGAAAATTTTTAACTTGATCTGATCCTCTCTTTGTAGTTTCATTTAATTAATTAATTTATTTTTACTTTTAAGTTTTAATTTTTTTTTTACATGGAGCCTTGCTCTGTTATCCAGGCTGGAGTGTAGTGTTGCCATCTTGGCTCACTGTAACCTTCTCCTGGGTTCAAATGATGCTCCTGCCTCAGCCTCCCAAGTAGCTGGGATTACAGACGTGTGCCACCACACCCAGCTATTTTTTGTATTTTTTAGTACAGACATGGTTTTGCCATGTTGGCCAGGCTGATCTCAAACTCCTGGCTTCAAGTGATCCACCTGCCTTGGCCTTCCAAAGTGGTGGGATTACAGGCGTGAGCCACCGTCCCCAGCCTCCTTTAATTTAAAACCCTGTTTACGTGTGTTTAAAAATTTCACAGACTGCTGTCCTCTATCCCCGTTTTTCCTGGATCCTCTTTTCATAGTAACCACAGTTTTCAGTTTGACAGTATTCTTCCAGGTATTTTATTGCCTTTTGTAAACACATTTATGTTTTGGTGCAATTTTGTTTTCTGGCTACACAGATGAGATCATATTGTACTCCTAGTCTACAGACTGCTTTTCTTTCCCTTTAACATGACAGCTTTCCAGTCCTGTCATATCAGGTGAATTCACAGTAAAGTTCATTTTAAGGTAGTCCGTAATGACGTCCCACAATTAATTCAGCTCTTGTTCATTAATATTGAGGTGTTTTCTCATTTTTGTAGTGGACACACTCTTGCTTATATTTTTTGTGGCTGATAGAAACTTATCTGAAGAATAAGTTCCTGAAATTGAAATTCCGGAGTCAAAGGGAATTTGAAGTTTTGATATTTCCAAAGTGCCTGGTAGTAGTTGAAGAAAGTTTCCCTTCTGCTTCCGTCGTGGAAGAGAAATGAGAGTACCTATTTCTCTTTACCCTAGGTGTTAGCAGCCTTTCAAATCTTGCCAATCTGATGAAGTTTTTTCTTTCTGTTTCTTAGTTTTCCTTCTAACAGTCTGGCCCCTCTGCTGTAGGACTGCTGAGGTCCACTCCAGGCCCTGCTTGCCTGGGAATCACCTGCAGCGGCTGCAGAACAGTAAGGGTTGCTGCCAGTTTCTTCTGCTATCTCTGTCCCAGAAGGACACCTGCCAGTTGTCAGTCTGAGCTCTCCTTTATGAGGTGTCTCTTTGGATATACGGGGGTAAGGGAGCTGCTTGAGGAGACAGTGTGTCCTTTATAGGAACTCAAGTGCTGAGCTGTGAGCTCCGTTGTTCATTCAGAGCTGCTGGGCAGGTACGTTTTGGTCTGCTGCAGCAGAACTCATAAACTCCCCCTCTTTTTTTCCCCCAGGTGCTCTGTCCCAGGGAGTTAAGGCTTTATGAGTTTCTGTTGTGCTGCTGCCTTTTTTCAGGGCTAGCCTGCCCAGCGGGGAGGCAGCTTAGTTACTGTCTGGCTGCAGAGGCTTTGCTGAGCTGCTGTGGGCTACCCCCAGCTGCCGTGTGAACTTCCCTGCAGTTCTGTTTGTATGGGTGTAGTTAGAACTACCTCAGCAATGGTGGCCCACCTCTGTAATGGCGGAGTCTCTCTGTAATGGCGGGCTGCCTCGGCAATGGCAAACTACCTCCATAGTGGTGGAGTGTCTCGGTAATGGCGGACGTCCCTCCCCCACAGAGCTGGACTGTCCTGGGTTCAGCTGTGCTTGCTGTGAAACTCTCAATCCCGAGCATTTCCGATTGCTGTTTTTTTGTGGGGGTGGGCCCAGCAGAGCCTGATCACCCAGCTCCCTGCCTCAGAGCCCTTTTTTATTTTATTTTTCCAGTTGAACGGTCAACTCTGTCTCCCAGATGTTTTAGTCACCTGTAGAAAAGGCCCTGGGATCTGTGTGATTTCCTGTGCAGCAACCCACTGTGGCAAATGAAATAGCCATGCTGACATTCGTGGTGCTTTTTCGCCCGGAAATCTCCTGGCCTGGCTCGCTGGTTGAGTCCTCTTTGTTAGTGGTTGAATGGGTGCCTTTGTCTCCCAGGAGCTTCAGTCACCTGCTAAAACGGTGCCTGGACCCGTGTATTTTGTACGGAGAAGCGCCATGCTGGGGCGCCGGCCCAAACAGCTGCGCTCGCCAAAACAGCTGCTCTGGTGACCCGTTGGCCTCCTCCGCCTGGGAATCTCCTGGTCTGTGGGCAATAAAAATCTGTCTGGAAATGCAGCATGCGCTCACCCGCCATGCTTTCGCTGGGAGGTACAATCCTGAGCTGCTCCTAATTGGCCATCTTGGATCAGGCTGAGATTCAGTCTTGACCACCCACTCTTCCTCCTGAATTTTGGGCTGATACCACATGGCCTTAGGGGTCTGCCATGAGATACCTCATTAGCATAAACTATCAGGTGTAGTCTTAGGGGCTCATGATAAATAACAGAGATGCTCCTGGCCAGGCGCAGTGGCTCACGCCTGTGATCTCAGCATTTTGGGAGGATTAGTCAGGTGTGGTGGTGCATGCTTGTAATCCCAGCTGCTTGGAGGGCTGAGGCAGGAGAATCTTGTGAACCCAGGAGGCGGAGGTTGCAGTGAGCCAAGATTGTGTCACTGCACTCCAGCTTGGGCAAGCAGAGCAGAACTCTGTCTCAAAAAAAAAAAAAAAAAAAAAAAAAAGAAAAGAAAAGAGAAAAAGAAAAGAGAAAGATAGTCTTATCACTTACCATGTTGAAGGATTTAGAGGTTAATTTTCCAGGAGCTGGGGCCAAAGACTAGACATCCCATTCTTTTTGTTTGTTTGTTTGTTTTTTTGAGACGGAGTTTCACTCTTGTTACCCGGGCTGGAGTGCAATGGCGCGATCTCGGCTCACCGCAACCTCCGCCTCCTGGGTTCAGGCAATTCTCCTGCCTCAGCCTCCTGAGTAGCTGGGATTACAGGCATGCGCCACCATGCCCAGCTAATTTTTTGTATTTTTAGTAGAGATGGGGTTTCACCATGTTGCCCAGGATGGTCTCGATCTCTTGACCTTGTGATCCACCCGCCTCGGCCTCCCAAAGTGCTGGGATTACAGGCTTGAGCCACCGTGCCCGGCCATCCCATTCTTTATTATACACGATGTTTCATCTATTTTTATATTGGGTTATTTGGTTTCCTTTGGAAAGCTTGTCATAAAAAAAATTCCAGGTTGGATGTGGTAGCTCATGCCTATAATCCCAGCACTTTGGGAGTGTGAGGTGGGAGGATTGCTTGAGCCAAGGAATTTGAGACTAGCCTGGGCAGCATAGCAACACTCTGTCTCTGTTAATAAAAAAAAATTTAAAAATGCTGTGATGAATGTAATACTCTAACATTATAATTATTTTCTAAGTTTAAGATTAGAATCTTTCTCTTGTAGCATTTTGTTACTTCCTAATACAGGTCAAGTGTTCTTAATCCAAAAGTTTGAAATCCAAAATGCTTCAAAATATGAAACTTTTTGAGTCCTGATATGACACTGAAAGGAAATGCTCAGGCTTGGTGTGGTGGCTCCTGCCTGTAATCTCAGCACTTTGGGAAGCCGAGGCAGGTGGATCACTTGAGCTCAGGAGTTCGAGACCAGCCTGGGCAACTTGGTGAAACCCCGTCTCTACAAAAAATACAAAAATTAGCTTGGCATGATGGTGTGTGCCTGTAATCCCAGCTACTGGGCGGCTGAGGTGGGAGGATCACTTGAGCCCAGGAGGTGGAGGTTGTAATGAGCGACGATCACGCCACTGCCCTTCAGCCTGGGCGATAGAGGGAGACCCTATCTCAAAAAAATAAAATATCAAGAAAGCTTCATTTATAGTGGATGAAGTGTTTGAGATATTGTGCGTGCAAATTTTTCTTTGCTTATTCCTCTTATGGCCATTAGATGGCACTGGAGAAAGCACTAATGAAGATTTTGGACAGCCACGTACGTTGCTTTTTGAAATGCAATGATTTTGGGCTTTATGAGCTTTAAGCAGGTGGTTTATGATATTTCAGCTTTCTCATAAAAATCTCTCGTAAAATCATTAGATTTGGTACTGTGGGAAAATTACCTATTTTTTTACAACTTTATTATGACATGAAAATAAGTTACCGGTTTTTGTTTTTCATGATGCTTAGGTTACAGCAGAGTATTCAAATAGATCTTTTATTTGCAATTTATATGGGATATGGGATGCTACACTTGGCAATGGAGGTTTACTGCTTGGCTTTTTCTTTTTCTGGTATTTTCTTTTTCTTTCTTTCTTTTTTTTTTTAGCCAGTCTCTGTCTGTTGCCCAGGCTGGAGTGCATCGGCACATCGGGTCACTGCAGCCTCTGCCTCCCTGGTTCACTTGGTTCTTCTGCCTCAGTCTCCCAAGTAGCTGGGATTATTGGCACCTGCCACCACGCCCAGCTAATTTTTGTATTTTTGGTATAGACAGGGTCTTGCCTTCTTGACCAGGCTGGTCTTCAACTCCTGACCTCAGGTGATCCACCTGCCTTGGCCTCCAAAAGTGCTGGCGTTACAGGTGTGAGCCACTGTGCCCACCTTTTTCTGCCATTTTCTTTGGAACTGGTTCACACCTATTCCCCAAGTACTTTGCCCATGATCATCTATGACACATCACATGAAATTGCCTTAATTGTTACTGTCGAGGGAAGTAGTATGTGCCAGTGCTTAAGAGTTGGGCTGAAGCGGCCGGGTGTAGTGCCTCACACCTGTAATCCCAGCACTTTGGTAGGCAGGTGGATCACAAGGTTCAAGACCAGCCTGGCCAAGATGGTAGAAACCCCATCTCTACGAAAAATACAAAAAAGGTTAGCCGGGTTTGATGGTGGGCACCTGTCATTCCAGCTACTCAGGAGGATCAAGAATTGCCTGAACCTGGAAGGCGGAGGTTGCAGTGAGCTTAGAACGCATCATTGCACTCTAGCCTGGTTGACACAGTAAGACTCCATCTCAAAAAAAAAAAAAAAAAAAAAAGAAAAGAGTTAGGCCAAAGCACTCTCATTGTAGGACCAGTTTTTGAGTGATACTAACTTTCGGCCAGGCATGGTGGCTCATGCCTGTAATCCTAGCAGTTTGGGAGTCCAAAGCAGGTGGATCATGAGGTCAGGAGTTCAAGACCAGACTGGCCAACAGGGTGAAACCCCATCTCTACTAAAAAATACAAAAATTAGCTGGGCGTGTTGGCTTGTGCCTGTAATCTCAGCCTCTTGGGAGGCTGAGGTAGGAGAGTCACTTGAACTGGAACCCAGGAGGTGGAGGTTGCAGTGAGTCAAGATCATGGCACTGCACTCCAGCCTGGGCTACACTAACTTTCATGGAGTCATACGTTTCAGGTTGTGTATCTGGGCGAATTATTTCACCCCTCTGTGCCTCCATTTTCTCGTGTGTAATGTGGGAGATAACAGTGGCTGCCTTACAAAATTGTTATGTCAATTAAAAAAGTGAATCCAGCCACATTGTATTTTCTCATATAGTAGTTAATATATTTTTTGTATAATAGTTAATATTATATTCTAATTATATTCTAATTCTATTTGAATAATATATTAGAATTGTATAATTCCAGTCATATTAGAATATAGAATATAATTGGAATTATATTAATTATGTAATTAGAATTAGAATAAAATATTAACTATTTCAATATATTTAGAATTAGCATATGCTATTAACTGTAATAATTATAAATTAGAATATAATATTAACTGTTAAATTAGAATATGTCTTTGAATAGGATAGATTTGGTCTTACTAGAAACCACCATGGTATTCTTCCTCCCTCCCTCTATAGCAGGCATCCCCAAACTTTTTACACAGGGGGCCAGTTCACTGTCCCTCAGACCGTTGGAGGGCCGCCACATACTGTGCTCCTCTCACTGACCACCAATGAAAGAGGTGCCCCTTCCTGAAGTGCGGCGGGGGGCCGGAAAAATGGCCTCACGGGGCCGCATGCGGCCTGTGGGCCGTAGTTTGGGGATACCTGCTCTATAGTAATATCTAAGACTTCTAGGACCAAAGATAATTTGAAGAACAGGAGTTATTTCTGAGAACTAGAGCACTAAAGTTTGAAATATTGGAATGTTAGGGAGATAGATGCAGACTGGGGGGAATGGGGTGTTCGGGGTGGTGTGTTTGGGGAACCCTAAGCAGTTTGGTGTGGCTGGAGTTGAGTGGAGGTAGGGGTGTTTGGAGAGCTGTGACGTACAGAAGGAGGACGGGGTAGGATCCTGGAGGCTTCTGCAGTCCTGTAGTGGAGGTCTGAGCTTTCTCCTAGTGGCAGTGGGAGGCAACGTGATTTGATTGAATAGGAAAATGGGTTGGGGGTGTGGGCAGAGAGGAGGGTTCCAGTGTAGTTTTAAAAGTACTAGGAGGCTGGGCTTGGTGGCTCACGCCTGTAATCCCTGCACTTTGCGAGGCTGAGGCTGGCAGATCACCTGAGGTCAGGAGTTTCAGATCAGCCTGGTAAACATGGCGAAACCCTCTCTACTGAAAATACAAAAGTTAGCTGGATGTGGTGGCCTACATCTGTAATCCCAGCTACTCGGGAGGCTGAGGCAAGAGAATCGCTTGAACTTGAGAGACGGAGATTTCAGTGAGCTGAAATCGCACGACTACACTCCAGCCTAGGCAACAGCCTGAGACAACCCTGTCTCAAGAAATAAAGTCAAAAAGGAGAAATCAAAATACATACTGGATTATCTCACGCAGTCCTCACAGCGACCCTGAGATAACCATACTAATATCATCTGCAATTCACCATTTCACGGATAAGCAGCTGAGGCTTGGGTAAGCAATTTGTCCATGGTCAGATGGCTGGTCAGTTGAGGGGCTCAGGCCTGCACTCCATCTGTTGGCGTCACTCCCCTTGGCCGCCTCCCCAGGGAGGAGTGGTTCCCAGAAGAGAAGCTCCAGTGTGTAGAGAACTACGGTCAGGAGGAGCCTGATAATTTTTATTGTTTATTTTCTTTCTCTTATGTTGCTATTTGTAAATGTAGACCCTACTGCTACATTTTTTTTTTCTTCCTGCAGTAAATAAATGTTGCTAAGTACTCCCCACAGCAATGTTCTGGCTAAGCAGACAAGCACGAGTACCTGCATCATTAATTTTGGAAATAAATGGCAAATGCTTGAGGGTTACTCACCGGAGAAACATTTCAATTTACCAGCTATTGAAATTACAGGAGGATCTCAGTATGTCCAGTTCTGATTACAAAGCTCTATTGGTATTGCAGTAGAAGAACAGGAAGCTAGTTTCATAATTATTTTTAAGGCTTTGGAGTGTTTACTTCACCTGGAAACAAGAGGTGATGTCTTTCAATCCCAGTATGCTGCCTTTAAACCATCTTGACTCATGATGGTCTCTATAGCTAGGAGCACTTAGCAGTGAGTCCCCGTGTTATTTTGTTAAGGTGGGTTATCCAAAATAGAATCACTGTGTCACAGTAAACTCTTCACACGCTTGGTCACAGTGCTTTTCCACAAGTTCAAAGGCATTCTTAGAACCTAGGATATACAGTAGATTCGAGTCACAGTGAAAATTGGTCAATTGAAAACTGCACCATATCCGGGGGGACTACATTGATTAATTTAAAAATAAAAAACAGAAGGAAGAAAAACTGCACCATGACCGGTGAGTGATAGATTGGAGATTCGTTTATTAAAGAAATAGAAATCTAAAAGTAGGGTTAAATTGCAGCAAAAGTTATGAATGATTTATTTTTTTACTGTGACTCCTTTTTGGTGATATAATTTTATTAGTTTGAATTAATATTAAAACTCTACTTCATGTATAATTAAACATGAAGAGGAGGTTGTTTTTTTTTTTCTTTTGAGATGGAGTCTTACTTTGTTGCCCAGGTGTTATCTTGGCTCACTTCATCCTCCGCCTCCCAGCTTCAAGTAATTCTCCTCTCTCAGCCTCCTGAGTAGCTGGGATTACAGGCATGCACCACCATACTTGGCTAATTTTTGTATTTTTATTAGAAATGGAGTTTACCATATTGGCCAGGCTGGTCTCGAATGCCTGACCTCAAGTGATCCACCTGCCTTGGCCTCCCAAAGAGCTGGGATTATAGGTTTGAGCCACCATGCCAGGCCTGATTTTTTAATAT
Organism: Saimiri boliviensis; assembly: GCF_048565385.1. Classification (NCBI taxonomy): domain Eukaryota; kingdom Metazoa; phylum Chordata; class Mammalia; order Primates; family Cebidae; genus Saimiri; species Saimiri boliviensis. The sequence goes on along the minus strand of NC_133468.1, from coordinate 40,662,262 downwards.
TGAAAATTACCAGGTTTAGAATTAGTTACCGAAAGAAGTGGGTCTAGATATCCAAGTCTAGAAATAGCTGTCTGGTAGTTTTGAGGCATTTCTTCATTTGTTCAGCGAGCATTTGCTGATTGCCCACCCTGGGCTGGCATGGCTCCAGGCCTAGCCATGTTGACTGTCTAGAAGAATGATCTAAAGAGAATTTGGGCATTCTATAGCCAATCTTTTCTTTTTTTTTTTTTTGAGATAGACTTTGTTGCCCACGCTGGAGCACAGTGGCACCATCTCGGCTCACTGCAGCCTGTCTCCCAGGTTCCAGTGATTCTTGTGCCTCAGCCTTCCCAGTGTCTGGGATTACAAGCGTTTGCCACCCACATCTGGCTAATTGTTGTATTTTTAGTAGAGATGGGGTTTTACCGTGTTTGCTGGGCTGGTCTCGATCTCCTGTCCTCAGGTGATCTGCCCACCTTGGCCTCCCAAAGTGCTGAGAATACAGATATGAGCCACCACACCTGACGTAGCCAGCCTTTTCTATAGGAATTGATAAGAAAAGGAATCACCTGATGGTAAAAAAGGACCAGACAGTCAGAAAGACTGTTTCTTGGGAGAAATGTATGTTTGATAAGAAAACCCTGTTTGTTGTGAAACTCCTGTTTGGCGATTCCCAACTGTATGGCGTTTTACCTTGAAGTCTTTAGCAAATCAGTGTTTGGCCTTGTTTTTATCCTAGGCAAAATTAGGTGGTACTGTGGTTTCTGGGATGATGGTATGAAAATGAGTTAGGTAGTATTGTATGTTTTATTTATTTATTTTTTTTAGAGACAGGGTCTTGCTTTGTAACCCAGGCTAGAGTACAGTTGTATGATCATAGCTCACTGCAGCCGTGAACTCCTGGGCTCAAGATTATTCTGCCACTTCAGGCTCCCAAGTAGCTTGGAAAACAGGCAGGTGCCACCACACCTAGCTAATTAAAAAAAGTTCTTTTTGTAGAGAGGGGATCTCATTATGTTGCCCAGGCTGGTTCCAACTCCTTGGCTCAACCAGTCTTCCTGCCCGGGCCTCCAAAGTCCTGGGTTTACAGGCATGAGCTACTGCACCCAGCCAGTATTGTATGATACCTTAAAAAAGGGAAAGGAGCATCAGCCATTAGTACCAGTGCTTTATTCCCATTATTACATAAGATTCATGTAGTCCTGTCGGTTTATAAAGAATGTTTTATGTATTCATTGCCATTTTCGTAAGTGCTTAGGAAGTTAGCTCAGAATTGGCTTTCCTGTTTGCTTGTCGGGCCACTGGAGAGGACATCAGTTTTCTTTCAAGGCAAGTGGGGTGGGTATGGGAGATGGGAGGGCTGGAAGTAGAGGTGGGGGCGGGGAGACCATTTAGTTTGGCTTTTGCATTTGTCCCATAGGAGAAATCAAGGCCGTTGACAGGAGCTGTGGCATTGCAGATGCAGAGAACAGAACCCTAGAACTGTAGTACTGCGCCGTGGGCTCACTGCCAGATGTATATAGAAGCCAGTACTATGGCACTGGCTTTTGAGAAGTGGGAGTTGACTGGCAAGGAGATAGGAGGAAACACCCAAATCTGTCTCCCTGAGCTGGAGGCTGGGGCAGGTTTTATAGGCAGAGGGATTACCATGAGGCACTGTAATATAACGAAGCGTGATCTAATTGGATCTTGCAACAGAGTGATGCCAGGAGGTGTGATTTGATTGGAGCTTGCCGTGAGGTGATGCCAAGATGTGATCTGATTGGTGCATGCCCTGAGATGATGCCGAGGCTTGCTTCTTAATTCTCCCTTTTCCCTGATCTGAGCCCTTTGGTTCTGCCTGTGGTTGACTTTTGAGTTCTGATTGCCTCTGGTGTCGCTCACTGGGCACACTGGGTTCATCTGTGCTCAAGTTACCTGACGTACAACCTGGGGATTCATGGCAACTGAAATAAAACTTACGATTTTACTACATATAATTGAACCAGATTGGGCTGGTTATGTGGTTACAGAACTTGACCAGTCATCTTTGAATGGGGTAGTGCAGGAGAGGAAGAAGTCAAGGTGAGCTGATTCTGGGATCTTATTTATTTCTGCTTAGGCCACTTAACCGCTGCAAATGAATAAATACATGAAAATATATGGGTCTTACATGGTTGTTATATTGTTATATTCTGGGCAGAGAGTAAACAACGTCTGCACCTGCAGATTAGAAGTAGAATTTGAATAGTGCGTTAAACTCCCTTGCGGAGTGTTATGAACCATCGCATTTCTTTTCAGAAACGAAGTTACTGCTGCATGTGGAAGATAGGACTGAGCCGCCTTCGAGGGAAGGAATGATGAATGTTGTTTGTCCTGAGTGCTCAAGACCTTTGATCATAGCCTTTATGACTGACTCCAGGGTTGTAGCAGTCACATTTTATAATAGATACTTTCTTTAGTGATGGGACAGGGACACCTTCAGAATCTGTTCATTTCATAGGGGCCAGAAGTCTCTGTTTAAAACTCCAAGAGGGTGTCTGTGGAGCCTTGGGCATAGTGGTCAGAGGCCAGTTCATGGACGGGGTCCAGTTTTGCATTTATATGGCCTTTGGGTTTAGCAAATAAGCTGGTGACGTTTTGTGGTGACAGAGGCTTTTGAGGGCATATACTGCCATCTCTTATCAATTTCTTACATTAGTAGAGGTTAGTAGAGGAATTACAGTAGCTTGCTGTAGGGTTGCTTCAGAGAATTTAAATGTTTTCAAGGTTCAGATTTGTTCACTTTGTTTCACCATGAGACTTCTTTTCTTTTTTGAGTAGGAGTCTTGCTCTGTCGCCCAGGATGGAGTGCAGTGGCACAATCTCGGATCACTGCAACCTCCCCCTCCTGGAATCAAGTGACTCTCCTGCCTCAGCCTCCCAAGTAGCTGGGACTACAGGCGCACGCCACCTCGCCTGGCTAATTTTTTGTATTTTTAGTAGAGATGGTGTTTCACTGTGCTAGCCAGGATGGTCTCGATCTCCTGACCTGGTGATCCACCTGCCTTGGCCTCCCAAAGTGCTGGGATTACAGGCGTGAAACACTGTGCTGGCCAAACCCTGACGGCCAACACAAGACTTCTTTATCATGCTCACACCTTTGCTTTTAGATTAAAGAAGACAAAGCAAAACAAACAACACTTGGTTAGCTGAGGTGGAAGGGTCGCTTGAGCCCAATAGTCTGAGAACAGCCTGGGCAACATAGCAAGACCTCATCTCAGAAAACAAAAGGCAAAGGGTTCCTTCCATTTTAAACAAAATAATAAGTGGTGGCTTTTTGTTTGTAAAAGGCCTAGCATTAAGCGAATTACATTTATTATAAGAACAAATGACTGATGTTTGTCTATGAATTTTTTTCAGCTCGATCCGGTAATGTGTAATTAAGGACCCTATTACTGGAAGCAAAAATGTTCATTTGCCTTGCATTTTGATTATATTTAGTAATTTGGAATGCCAGCTTTTAGGACAGATAAAACTTAATGTGTTTTTGTTTTTTTTTTTTCTCATTTGGTACATTTGACTTTCTAAAGTACTTTTTCACTGATTTCCTATTTCAGAGCATGTCCTTGAAGTAATCTGGAATGTAGAGATATTGACTCCAAATTTCATTTGCTTGCTGTGTGTGTCAAAATTTTTTTTTTTCAGATGGAGTCTCGCTCTGTTGCTGGGCTGGAGCGCAGTGCCGCCTCCAGCTCACTGCAACCTCCGCCTCCCAGGTTGAAGCGATTCTCCTGCCTCAGCCTCCCAAGTATGTGGGATTACAGGCATGCGCCCGCATGCCCATCTGATTTTTGTATTTTTAGTAGAGATGGGATTTCACCATGTTGATCAGGCTGGATGTTCTTGAACTCTTTACCTCAGGTGATCCATCCACCTTGGCCTCCCAAAGTGCTGGGATTACAGGCGTGAGCCAGCACACCCAGTCGGTGCCACATACTTTTCTTCCTTTTTTTTTTTTTTGGAGACGGAGTCTCACTCTGTTGCTAGGCTGGAGGGCAGTGGCACGATCTCGGCTCACTGCAACCTCTGCCTCCCAGGTTCAAGTTATTTTTCTGCCTCAGCCTCCCGAGTAGCTGGGACTACAGGCGTGGACAACCACGCCCAGCTAATTTTTGAACTTTTAGTAGAGGTGGGGTTTCACCATGTTGGCCGGGATGGTCTAGATCTCTTGACCTTGTGATCTGCCTGCCTTGACTTCCCAAATTGCTGGGATTATAGGCGTGAGCCACTGCACCCAGCTTCTGTTTTAGTTTGAAGTAGATCTCAGACCTCATATCATCTGTGAGGTATTCTCATGTTTAGGTAGAAAGGGTGTTTCGGTGAGTTCATTCACTTATTCACCTGGGGGCTGGATGGCCAGGCATTTAAAATAGACAGGCACCAGGGTGGTTGGGGCTCATGATAGGGCCACTGCCAAGATGAGTTATTGTGGATCGCAGCAGCTGTCAGTATCTCCTCTAAAGTGTAACACAGACTTTCTGTGTTGTCTCTGAAGTTACTACTGAGCACTCTGCCATTCCCAAAAAGATATGGAGATATAATTAAAAATATATGCAGATAAACTTTTGGCTGGGTGCAGTGGCTCACCCTTGTAATCCCAGCCCTTTGGGAGGCCGAGGTGGGTGGATCATGAGGTCAGGAGTTGGAGACCAGCCTGGCCAACACAGTGAAACCCCGTCTCTATTAAAAATACAAAAATTAGCTGGGTGCAGTGGTGGGCGCCTATAGTCCCAGCTACTCGGGAGGCTGAGGCAGGAGAATCATTTGAACTCGGGAGGTGGAGGTTGTAATGAGCTGAGATCATGCCACTGCACTCCAGCCTGGGCGATAGAGCTAGACTCAGTCTCAAAAAAAAAAAAAAAAAATACACACCCATATGTAAGTGTATATATGTACACAAATTTTTATATATATAAAAATACACACCCATATGTATGTGTATATATGTACACAAATAAACCTTTAAAAAGAGAGGAAGAAATCAGTGGAAAGAGGGAATGAGGGTCATCTTGTCATATCAAACCAATTACTGTATAATGAATAGAAGACCAGCATGGTGCAAGGTTTTGTAGCAGTAATCAAAGGTGTGCTGGTGAAATTTTCTGCTGGCCAAAGTCATCGGGAAACACAATTAGTTTAATTAATTTCTTAAGTACTTCTTCTATCACTGAAGAAAAATGTCTTACGTAGGGTCTTCTAGAAGGGAACATTGGCCAGGAGTCTCAGACAAGCCTGGTCAACATGACAAAACCCTGTCTCTAAAAATACAAAAAATTAGCCAGCTGGGCATGATGGCGCACTCCTGTAGTCCCAGCTACTCGGAAGGGTGAGGCATGAGAATTGCTTGAACCCAGGAGTGGGTGGTTGCTGTGAGCCGAGACTGTGCCACTGCACTCCGGCCTGGGTGTCAAGGTGAGACACTGTTTCAAAAAATAAAATAGAAGGAGCTATTGGGATGGCTGTTGGTGGTAGTGGGATAGCTTGGTCTCTGTGCTGATGGCCCTCAGGGTGGCTTATAGTTGTTTTTTCACTTGTTTTTGGGGCTTAGAGATGTAATACCAACAGCATCTGTAATTTATTGAACACGTTTTATACATCAGGGGTTATGTTGTGATTTTATTTCATTTAACCTTCAACATATTTCTTCTCTATTGGTATTATTTTTCTTCATTTTCAGGTGAGGGAATTGAAATCCAGAGAAAATAAACAACTTGCTCAAGTTAGGTAGCTGTGTGTACTCAGACTGCTGAAAATGTTTGACACTTAGATAAGTGAATTGTAGATTTATGTTTTTGGGCGTGTATGTTTGAGTGTATAGTTACTTAAAGAGCATCCTGGCATATCTTTAGATTGTTGTCTTGTTGGGAATGTGTGGAGGACGGGCTTTGTGAGCCATGGTTTGTAACACACCTTAAAAAAAATTTTTTTTTTAAATTATTTATAATTATTTATTTTTTGAGAAAGAGTCTCTCTCTGTCACCAGGGCTGGAGTGCAATGGCGAGATCTCGGTTCACTATACCTTTTACCTCCCGGGTTCAAGTGATTCTCCTGCCTCAGCCTCCTGAGTTGCTGGGATTACAGGTGTGAGCCACCATGCCCGCTAATTTTTGTATTTTTAGTAGAGATGGGGTTTCACCATGTTGACCAGGGTGATCTCCATCTCCTGACCTCGGGTGATGCACCTGCCTCAGCCCCCCAAAACGCTGGGATGATAGGCGTGAGCCACCCCTCCCAGCCTCATAATGGACCTTTTTATTGATGCTAGGTGTTCATGATTGTGCTGTTATTTGCATTGCACGTTGCCAATTCTGGATTTCATTCTTTTAATTTTAATGCAGAGAGAAAAGGAAGAGCAGGAAGAGAAGACTAGTTTGTTTGGGAACATGGGGAGAAACGAAGATGGTGAGAGAAGAGCTATGATAACTCCTGCTCTCCGAGAAGCCCTTACTAAACAAGGTGAAAATCTTGAAGAATTGTTGTTGTATGTCTATACTCTTAGGCATTCTAATTTAATATCCAGAATGAAGTCTCTCTCTAGTTAGCTCAGCAGCTATTCATAGTGTCAGATAATAGCAACCTGAAGATTCACCACCTTCTTCTTTCTGCAGATCGCTTGTGTTGGCTGCCTGGACCAGCCAGTTTCCTTTTTGCTTGGTTGATTGGGACATTACTATCAATGTGGGTCAAGTACACATATCGAAACTGCTGTCATTGGGATAGCTATTAAAAATGCATTAAAAAGCTTATATAATACGAGACTGGGTTAATTAGAAGTGTTTTATGTAGTGGTGTCATATCTGGATTTTTGTGGTCTTACCTTATTAAAGAGGTCATAGTTGCATGAATGAGTAATAATATTAGTTTCCTGTGGAATAAAGAGTAGTAAAATGGGAGTCAGTAGACTGACCTTCTTTCTTCGTTTCCCCTCCCCTTTTCCTCCATATTTGTGAGAGACCTTTTATGTGACAGTTCTGGCAATGCAGAGAAACAGGAAACTGTATCTGCTTCCAGGAACCGTCAGACTGGTAGAATAGACAAATGTATATATTTATTTGTATTTTAATATCTGTGCCTGTATTTTAATTAGGTAGATGATATTAATGTGATTTCATTATAGATTTAAATTTATATTGCTTTTTTCGGTTTCTTTCATCTGCTTTTTGATCTCCCTTTTTCTGTTTTTCAGTGTTCTTCCAGATTAATTGAATTTTTAAAAATGGCTCTATTTTAAGTTTTTGTTTATTTGCTGATAGTTGCTCAACGTTTTATACTATACCTCTTTTTTTTTTGAGACAGAGTCTGCCACCCAGTCTGGAGTGCAATGGCATGATCTTGGCTCACTGTAACCTCTGCCTCCTGGGTTCAAGCAATTCTCCTGCCTCAGCCTCCTGAGCAGCTGGGACTAGAGACATATGCCACCATGCCCAGCTAATTTTTTTGCCATGTTGGCCATGCTGGTCTTTAACTCCTGGCCTCAAGTGATGCACTGCCTTAGCCTCCCAAAGTACTGGGATTACAGGTGTGAGCCATTGCACTTGGCCTACACTATACTTCTTTATTATTTCATAGTATGTCTTTGAGTGATGTTATCCTATTTAATGTGTAAAAGAGCCTTACAAATTATACTTTCATTATTCCTTTCTTAAACTTTATGTAATTTTTTATGACACATTTTACTTTTACTTTTTTTTTTTTTTTTTGGTTGAGTCAGTTCTTGCTCTTTTGCCTAGTCTGGGGTGTAATGGTGTGATCATGACTCACTGCAGCCTTGAACTTTGGGCTCAAGGAATCCTCCTGCCTCAGCCTCCTGAATAGCTGAGACTACAGATGTAAGCCACCACACTGTTTTATGGATGCTCTAAAGCCTACACTTCATTATTATTTTTTTCTTCAACAGAAATATCTATTTTTATATCTAATTTAATCAAAACGTTACTCATTTATGTGCTAAAGATTTAGTCTTAGAATCTCACATATTTACTCATGAAGTTACTGTTTTCGGCACTCATGTAGGTACCATGTGCTATTCATGTAGGTCTGTGTTCTGTCCAGTATCCTTTTCTGTCCGCCTGAAGGACTACTTGTTTTTTTTTTGTTTTTTTTTTTTTTTAAATTTAAATTTACTTGTGGTGACTCCAAGGACTTTTTAAACACCTCTTATAGTATAAGCTTATTGGTGATGGATTCTTTCAGCTTTCATGTATCTGAAAATGGCTTTACTTTGCCTTCATTTTTAAAGGACATTTTTTGCTGGATATAGAATTGTAGGTTGACAGCTTTTTTTTTTTTCTGTCAGTGCTTTACTGACGTTACTCCACTGTCCTCTTGCTCACTTTGCTTCTGATAAGAGTTCAGCAATCAGTCGTCCTTTTGTTTGTTCCTTTAAGTAGGATCATCCTTTTCCAACCCCCTGGTACTTTGAAGATTTTTCTCTTAATACTGATTTTGAGCAATTTAATTGTAATGTGTCTCAGTGTAGTTTTCTTCATTTTTCTTTTATTTGGTTTTGTTGGGTGTCTTGGTTTTGTGGATTATTGGTCTTCATGAAATTCAGACCAATTTTGGCCATAATTTCTTCAAATATTCCCCCCTCCACTTCCTAGAAAACTGCAATTACATTACATGTGTAATAACCTGCTTAAATTTGACCCACAACTCACTCATGTTCTATTCATTAAAAAAAAATTTTTTTTCTGTCCCACTTTTCATTTTGCTTAGTTTCTACCACTATGTTTTCCAGTTGTTTAATCTTTTCTTCTCTAATATCTCATCTTCCATTAATCCTATTTATTGCAATTTCTTTTTTAAAATATATATTATACATTTTTAATTGTACTTCAGGTTCTGGGGTATATGTGCAGATCATGCAGAATTGTTGCAAAGGTACATACATGGCTATGTGGTTTGCTGCCTCCATCCCCCCATCACTTATAGCTGGCTTTTCTCCGCATGTTATCCCTCCCCAACCCCCTACCCCTGCTGTCCCTCCCCTAGTTCCCCTCAGCAGACCCCAGTGTGTGATGCTCCCCTCCCTGTGTCCATGTGTTCTCATTGTTCAACACCCGCCTATGAGTGAGAACATGCAGTGTTTGATTTTCTGTTCTTGTGTCAGTTTGCTGAGAATGATGGTTTCCAGATTCATCCATGTCCCTACAAAGGGCATGAACTCATTGTTTTTTATGGCTGCATAGTATTCTGTGGTGTATATGTGCCACATTTTCCCTGTCCAGTCTATCATCAATGGGTGTTTGGGTTGGCTCCAGGTCTTTACTATTGTAAACATTGCAACAATAAACATATGTGTGCATGTGTCTTTATAATAGAACAATTTTATAATCCTTTGGAAATATACCCAGTAATAGGATTGCTGAGTCAAGTGGAATTTCTATTTCTAGGTCCTTGAGGAATCTCCACACTGACTTCCACAATGGTTGAACTAATTTACACTCCCACCAACAGTGTAAAAGTGTTCCTGTTTCTCCACATCTTCTCCAGCATCTGTTGTCTCCAGACTTTTTAATGATCTCCATTGTAACTGGCATGAGATGATATGTCAATGTGGTTTTGATTTGAATTCGGCTGTGAACCCATCTGGACCTGGGCTTTCTTTGGTTGGTAGGCTATTAATTGCTACCTCAACTTCAGCCCTTGTTATTGGTCTAATCAGAGTTTCAACTTCTTCCTGCTTTAGGCTTGAGAGGGCTCAAGTGTCCAGGAATTTATCTATTTCTTCCAGGTTTATTGCTTTATGTCCATAGAGTTGTAATCAACTCTGATGGTAGTTTGTATTTCTGTGGAATCGGTGGTGATAGCCCCTTTATAATTTTTTATTGCATCTATTTGATTCTTCTCCATTTTCATTTTTATTAATCTGGCTAGTGGTCTATTTTGTTGATCTTTTTGAAAAACCAGCTCCTGGATTTATTGATTTTTTTTTTTTTTTTTTTGAGACGGAGTTTCACTCTTGTTACCCAGGCTGGAGTGCAATGGCACAATCTCGGCTCACCGCAACCTCCGCCTCCTGGGTTCAGGCAATTCTCCTGCCTCAGCCTCCTGAGTAGCTGGGATTACAGGCATGCACCACCATGCCTAGCTAACTTTTTTTTTGTATTTTTAGTAGAGACGGGGTTTCACCTTGTTAACCAGGATAGTCTCGATCTCTTGACCTCGTGATCCACCCGCCTCGGCCTCCCGAAGTGCTGGGATTACAGGCTTGAGCCACCGTGCCCGGCCCTGGATTTACTGATTTTTTGAAGGGTTTTTGGTATCTCTATCTCTTTTCAGTTCTGCTCTGATCTTAGTTATTTCTTGTGTTCTGCTAGCTTTTGAATTTTTTTGATCTTGCTTCTCTGGCTTTTTCAATTTTGATGATAGGGTGTTGATTTTAGGTCTTTCCTTGCTTCTCATGTGGGCATTTATTGCTATAAATTTCCCTCTGGACACTGCTTTAAATGTCCCAGAGATTCTGGCATGTTGTATATCCATTCTTGTTGGTTTTGAAGAACATCTTTATTCTTCTGCCTTCATTTCAGTGTTTTTCCAGTCAACATTTAAGAGCCAGTTGTTCAGTTTCCATGAAGTTGCGTAGTTCTGAGTTAGTTTCTTAAACCTGAGTTCTAATTTGATTGCACTGTGGTCTGAGAGACTGTTGGTTATGATTTCTGTTCTTTTGCATTTGCTGAGGAGTGATTTGCTTCCAATTATGTGGTCAGTTTTAGAGTAGGTGCGATGTTGTACTAAGAAGAATGTATATTCTGTGGATTTGGGGTGGAGAGTTCTGTAAATGTCTATTAGGTTTGCTAGGTCCAGATCTGAGTTCAAGTCCTGGATATCCTTGTCAATTTTCTGTCTGGTTGATCTGTCTAATATTGACAATGGGGTGTTAAAGTCTCCTACTATTATTGTGTGGGAGTCTAAGTCTCTTTGTAAGTCATTAAGAAGTTGCCTTATGTATCTGGGTGCTCCTGTATTGGGTGCGTATATATTTAGGATTGTTAGCTCTTTTTGTTGTATTGATTCTTTTACCATTATGTAATGTCCTTCTTTGTCTCTTTTGATCTTTGTTGGTTAAATTCTATTTTATCAGACATTAGGATTGCAACTCCTGCTTTTTTTTGCTCTCTGTTTGCTTTGCAAATCTTCCTTCATCTCTTTATTTTGAGCCTATGTGTGTCCTTGCATGTGAGATGGGTTTCCTGAATACAGTACACTGATGGGTTTTGACTTTTTATCCAATGTGCCAGTCTGTATCTTTTGATTGGGGCATTTAGCCCATTTGCATTTAAGGTTAATATTGTTATGTGTGAATTTGATCCTGCCATTTTGATGCTAGTTGGTTGTTTTGCCCATTAGTTGACACAGTTTCTTCACTGTGTCGATGGTCTTTACCATTTGGTACATTTTTGGAGTGAATGGTACTGGTTTTCTGTTCTATGTTTAGTGCTTCTTTCAGGAGCTCTTGTAAGGCAAGCCTGGTGGTGATGAAATCTCTCAGCAATTGCTTGTTCATAAAGGATTTTATTTCTCCTTTGCTCATGAAGCTTATTTTGGCCGGATATCAAGTTGTAGATTGAAAGTTCTTTTCTTTAAGGATGTTGAATATTGGCCCCCACTCTCTTCTGGCTTGTAGGGTTTTCGCTGAGAGATCCTCTGTGAGTCTGATGGGCTTCCCTTTGTGGGTAACTCGACTTTCTCTCTGGCTGCCCTTTGCATTTTTTCCTTCATTTCAACTGTGGTGAATATGACGATTATGTGCCTTGGGCTTGTTCTTCTTGAGGAATATCTTTGTGTTGGTCTCTGTATTTCCTGGCCTGCCTTGCTAGGTTGGGGAAGTTCTCCTGGATAATATCCTGAAGAGAGATTTCCAGCTTGGATTCATTCTCTCCATCACATTCAGGTACATCTCTCAAACATAAATTGTTGGGTCTTTTCACAGAATCGCTTATTTCTTGGAGGCTTTGTTCATTTCTTTTCGCTCTTTTTTCTCTAATCTTGCCTTCTCATTTTTTTTCATTGAGTTGATCTTCAGTCTCTGATATCCTTTCTTCTGCTTGGTTGATTCGGCTTTTGAAACTTGAGTATGCTTTGCAAAGTTCTCGTGCTGTGTTTTTATCTCCAGAAAGTAATTTATATTCTTCTTTAAGCTGTTTACTCTTGTTAGCATTTCGTCTAACTTTTTTCAAGGTTGTTAGTTTCTTTGCGTTGGGTGAGAACATGTTCTTTTAGATCAGAGAAGTTTGTTATTACCCACCTTCTGAAGACTGTTTCTTTCAGTTCATCAGACTCGTTCTCCATCCAGCTTTGTTCCATTGCTGGTGAGGAGTTGTGTTTCCTTGGAGGAGGAGAGGTGTTCTGGTTTTTGGTGTTTTCATCCTTTTTGCATGGGTTTCTTCCCATCTTCATGTGTTTATCTGTGGTCTTTGTAGTTGATGACTTTCAGATTGGGTCTCTGAGTGGACATCCTTTTTGTTGATGTTGAAGTTATTTCTTTTTGTTTTTTTAGTTTTCTTTCTAACAATCAGGCTCTTCTGTTGTAGGACTGCTAGAGTCCACTCCAGACCCTGCTTGCTTGGGGATCACCTGCAGCAGCTGCAGAACAGTAAGGGTTGCTGCTGGTTTCTTCTTCTGTTATCTTTGTCTCAGAAGGATACCCGCCAGATGTCAGTCTGAGCTCTCCTTTATGAGGTGATTCTTTGGATATATGGGGATCGGGGACCTGCTTGAGGAGACTGTCTGTGCCTTATAAAGCAGCTCAGGTGCTGTGCTTTGAGCTCTGCTATTCTGTTTAGAGCTGCTGGGCAGGTATGTTTAAGTCTGCTGCAGCGGAACTCAACCACCTTTTTCCGCAGGTGCTCTGTGCTGGGAAGGTGGGCTTTATTTATAAATTCCTGATGTGCTGCTGCCTTTTTTTAGAGATGTCCTGACCAGCAAGGAGGTAGTCTATTCGCAGTCTGCCAGTAGAGGCAGTGCTGAGCTGCTGTGGGCTCTGCCCAGCTGCTGTGTGAACTTCCTTGTGGTATTGTTTACAGAGGTACAGTTGGAACTGCCTCGGTAGTGGTGAACTGCCTCGGTAATGGCGGATGCCCTTCCCCTCACCGAGCTGAACCATCCCATGTCCAGCTGCACCTGCTGCAGAACTCTCAATCCAGAGGGTTTCAGGTTGCTGGTCTTTGTGGGGGTGGGACCTGCTGAGCCAGATCACTTGGCTCCCTGCTTCAGCCCCCCCTTTTTTTTTTCAGTTGAATGGCTCTGTCTCCTAGGCATTCCAGCTGGCAGTTGAACCGGCTGCCGAGATTTGTGTGAGTTTTTGTGGGGAGACCTGTGGCGCTGGCTGAAACAGCCATGCTGGAAACTCGTGGTACTTCCAGCCATGCTGGAAACTCGTGGACCAGGAATCTCCTGGTCTGTGGGCAGTAGAAGCTCATTTGGAAATGCGGTGATCACTCACCCTCTGCGGTGTTCTCTCTATGAACTGCACTCCAGAGCTGTTCCTATCTGGCCATCTTGGATCTGCACCTTAATGTATTTTTCAACTTAGACATTATAATTTTCCTTTCTAGAAGTTCAGTTTGGGTCTTTTTGTATTTTCCACATCTCTTACATTTGTGAGCCTACAGAATACAGTTATAACTGTGTTGTTTTTTTTTTTTTTTTTTTTTGAGACGGAGTTTCACTCTTGTTGCCCAGGCTGGAGTGCAATGGCGCGATCTCGGCTCACCGCAACCTCCGCCTCCTGGGTTCAGGCAATTCTCCTGCCTCAGCCTCCTGAGTAGCTGGGAATACAGGCGCATGCCACCATGCCTGGCTAATATTTTGTATTTTTTAGTAGAGACTGGGTTTCACCGTGCTAGCTGTGATGGTCTTGATCTCGTGACCTCATGATCTGCCCACATGGGCCACTTTTCTCCCCCCAGGACAAGATTAAGTTACTTGGAAATAACTTGAGTTTTAGATCTTTTTTTTTTCCATGACAGTGTCTTGCTCTGTTTCCAGGCTGGAGTGCAGTGGCGTGATCTCGGCTCACTGCAGCCTCTACTCCCCAGGTTCAAGCGATTCTCCTGCCTCACTCTCCCAAGTAGCTGGGACTAGAGGCACGCGCCTGCACGCCTGGCTAATTTTTGTATGTTTAGTAGAGACGGGGTTTCACCATGTTGGCCAGGATGGTCTCGATCTCTTGACCTCATGATCCACCCGCCTTGGTGTCCCAAAGTGCTGGGATTACAGGCGTGAGCCACCGTGCCCGGCACTTTTACAGCTTCTCAGATGAAAGCAGAGCCAGCTCAGTATACGGCTAATTCTTCCTCACTGTTGAGGTAAAACACTTCTATGTAGTCTATGTAATGCCTTGTGCCTCTTTAGATTTCTGGTCTGACTGGCAGAAACAGGTACACTTCTCAGCTTGTTGTAAGCATCAGGCATTACCCCCAGTCCTTTCCTTATTCTCTCCCTCTTTTCAGTTGGGATAATTTCTATCACTGTGTCTTCAAGTTCGGTAATTGTTTCTTCTCTAATTTCTAGTCTTCCAAAAATGATTCTTTCCCATCCTGGGTAGTATTTCTGTGTGAATGTGCTACACAGTACTTTGACAAATACTTGAGAGAAATGCCCTGGAGACTCTTGGAGTACTTTGTAGGTTTCATCTCTCTAGTGTTCAGTCCTGCAAACTGTAGCCACGTTTGTCTCCCCAGGCTCTGCTCCATTTTCCAAACTCAAGAGTCCACTGGGCTTTGCTTGCATCGTTCCTCTTTGCTGCACGGCCTGGAAGGTTTCTAGACGGTAAGCTGAGGTAATGACTGGGCGCCCCTTTATTGTTTCCCATCTCTATGGGGTCACCGTCTTTTGTTGCCTGATGTCTCATGTTCTGAAAACTGTTGCTTCCTATAGTTTGTCCATTTTTTGGTATTCCAGGTTAGCCTCATAAATCCTGTTACTTCATCTTGGCCAGATGCAGAATTCCACACTATGATTTTCAGCAACTGTGTACTGTTGGCTTCTATTTGTGCTGTGGTCAATTACAGATCTCTCCATCCTCTAATGTACAGTTGTTTCCCTTACCTAAATGCAAAATTTTATAGAAATCTGTGTATTTTGGGAGATAAAAATATAGAGCTAATATAATAGAGGGTGATTTCTATGATAGTATGAACAATATCATGCAGAATGCCAAGAAAAGAGCTAGAATTTCTTCTGGGGATCTTGTAAATGCTTATTCGGCATCAGAGATTAGTTATTCAGTTGGACTCAATAGGCAGTGCTTTGTTTATTTATATGCAAGATGTTTACATAAATGTAGAAGAGGATAAAAGACAAAGCCCTGCAAATGTCGCCACTAGAGACTTGTGATCCAGATTGCCGTTGTTCCAGGGATCATCACAGCGTGAATACGATGTCTAACCAGCCACCGATCCACTGTATCTCTCCATTTGCCTTATTTGCCTGCAAGAGTCTTTTTGTGCGAATGACTCATGATAATTGTGGCTTATTACCTGAAGCCTCATGGGAAACGGTGTTGAATGCTTTCTGAAATCAGAATGTACTACTTGTTTGTATTAGCAGTTGGTTTAAAAAGAAAATGAGATTACTTTGGCCCGGCTTTTTCCATGCTTTTCATGACCTCGGTAGCTCAAAAATTTGAAATGATATGTTGTGGTGCTACTGAGAATTCATATTTAAGATGTGAATTTTAATTTTAATTTGGTTTTTCTCTCTTTGGGTCAGCATTACTTTGTTTTAATCTCCCATTAACATCTGATTCTTCGTCTTTCAAAGATTACTAATGGTAGCTCCCCATTCATTCACTTGAAATCATTATTGTTGTTTTATGGCCCAGCATACCGTTCATTTTTACAAATGTTTCACTGATCTGTGAAAAAAATATAAATTCAGTAGTTGCTGAGTACAGGGCTCTGTATGCTTTTGGTCAAGTTTATGTGTTGTGTTGTTTAAATCTTTTAGAGCTTTACTGAGTTTTCACCTATGACATCTGTTAGATATATAGAGGTTAAAATCTCCTCATATAATTTGTGGATTAATTAATTGTTTCTTGGTTGGGTGCGGTGGCTCATGCCTATAATTCCAGCACTTTGGGAGGCCGAGGTAGATGGATCACTTGAGGCCAGGAGTTCAAGACCAGCCTGGCCAACATGGTGAAATCCCATTTCTGCTGAAAATGCAAAAAAATTAGCCTGGCCTGGTAAAGCGCAAGTGCAGTCCCAGTTACTTGGGAGGCCGAGGCGTGAGCATCGATTAAACCTGGGAGGCAGAGGTTGGGCCGAGGTGTGAGCATCGATTAAACCTGGGAGGCAGAGGTTGCAGCGGGCTGAGGTTGTGGCACTGTGTCCCAGCCTGGGTGACAGCGCTGCTGTCTTAAAACAATAGGAAAAGATAATTTCTTTATGTATTTTGAGTCCATGTTATTAGATACATATACATTTTAAATTGTTTTCTCATCTTGCTGAATTAAATCTTTAATGTTTCCTACCATGGGTTGGTTAACTGCAATAATTTAGTGAAAAAAAAAATGGCTAAATTTTAATGTCACTTTTTGATATGACACTTTGGATCAGTTCAACTTTGTGATCCCTGCTTTTCCACTCAGGTTATCAGTTGATTGGGAGCCACTCTGGGGTGAAGCTTTGCAGGTGGACAAAGGTATTTTTTTGTTTTTATTTAATATGTCTATCATATGCAACTTTTAAATAACTATTATACACTGTCATTAAATTTACTGTTTAGAGGTATAATTTACATTTAATAAAATGTACATATTTTAAAATGATTCTTCAAAATGAGTTCAGCAAATTTTGATAGATGTAGAACCTATATTCACCAACTCCAGTGAAGATATAAGCTGTTTTCCCTACCCCAATAAATTTATTGTGCCAATTTCTAATCAATAACTCTCTTTCCCGTGGGAATTATTGTTCTAATTGCTATTACTCTTAGTTTTGCCTTTTTATAATCTCATATTGAGTGGCCAGGTGTGCTGGCTAACACTTGCAATCCCAGCAGGTGGGCGGATCACTTTAGGTCAGGAGTATGAGACCAGCCTGGCCAAAATGGTGAAACCCCGTTCCTAGGAAAAATATGAAAATAAGTCAGGTGTGGTGGTGTGTGCCTGCAATCCCAGCTACTTGGGAGGCTGAGGCAGGATAATCACTTCAACCCAGGAGGCAGAGGTTCAGTGAGCCCAGATCGTGTCACTGCACTCCAGTTTGGGTGATAAGAGTGAGCCTCCGTCTCAAAAAAAAAAGAAAAAAAAAAAGAAAAAAAAAAAAAAAAGAATTTCACATGAGTGGGATCATGTAACGTGCAGTCTTTTGCAACTGGCTTCTTAAACTCAGCGTATGTTTGAGATGTCTCCGTGTTGTATCCTGTAACATGTGTTAGTAGTTCCTGCACTTTCATTGCTCAGTAGTATGCCGTTGTACGAATATACCAGTTTTAAAAAATCTGTACATAGATATTTGGTCTGTTTTTAGTTTTTGACTATTACGAAAAAAAGTGCTATGAATGTTCTTTCACAAGACTTTGTGAATGTAAACTTCAGTTTTCCTTGGGTAAATACCTAGAAGTGCAATTGTTAAGTTATAGAGTGGGTGTGTATTTAACTGTAGAAGAAGCTCCCAAACTGTTGTCAGTGTGGTTGTGCTACTCTATACTTGCTTAGCAATTTATGCAAGTTCTGTTTGTTGTACATTCTCACCATTGTGTGGTATTGTCTGATTCTTGGCATCCTCATGGTTGTGAAGTTGGACCTCATTGTGGTTTTAATTTACATTTTGTTGGCGATGGTTGATGATTAGGAACATTTGTATTTTATTTTTTTGAGACAGAGTCTCACTCTGTTGCCCAGGCTGGAGTGCAGTGGTGCCATCTCTGATCACTGTGCCTCCTGGTTTCGAGTAATTCTCATGTCTCAGTCTCCTGAGTAGCTGGGATTATAAGCGTGTGCCAACATACCCAGCTAATTTTGTGTTTTTAGTAGAGACGGGGGTTTCACCATGTTGGCCAGGCTAGTCTCAAACTCCTGACCTCATGTGATCCACCTGCCTTGGCATCCCAACGTGCTGGGATTACAGGTGTGAGCCACTGTGCCCAGCCAGGAACATCTTGTGATGTGTGTATTGGCTGTTTATACTTGTGAAATGTCTGTTCACATCTTTGTTCAAACTGGTTGTTTGACTCTATATGATTGATTTCTAGAAATTCTTTATATGTTGTGGATGTGAATCTTTTGTCAAATGTGTATTGTGAATATTACTCTAGTCTGTGGCTTTTCTATTTCCATAAATGTATCTTTTGAAAATTTTAATTTGGATACAGTTCAGTATATCATATTTTTCTTTTATGGTTAGTGTTTTTTGTATTTTAAGAAATTTTTGCCAACCACAGGGTCACAAAGATATTCTAGATTTTCTTCCAGAAGCTTTGTATGTAGTCTTAATTTTTTTAAAGCAGTTTTCTATAGTTTTAATTAATTAGTCTCTTATTCTTATATGTGTTAGAGATACATTTTCATATTTCAGCTTATAGTCTACAGTGCTGCATGGTTATGTGTTTAATGGAAACTAATGTCTATGGGAAAACTCATTTTGAGGAAGATACATACATATGCACGATGCGTGCAGACAGGTAACCGGGAATAGTAAATATCACTTCTATCGTATTTTCCAGTATCTCCTCAATCAATAAAATGGAATGGCAGCACAGTTCCAGTGCTGCGCACACGAATGGCACTGCCTTGCTCAGCATGCCACCCTGCTGCATGTCCATCCCACAGAGTTGCCAACATTTTCCTTGTACCTTCCCATAAATTATGAGACTAGGCTTCTTCTAACACTTGCTTTCTCTTATAAATGTGTAAGAAAATAATAGTGAGGTAGAGAAGAAAGATTGTAAAGTAAGGAAGTATGAAAAGTATTGGCCAGGTGCGGTGGCTCACACTTGTAATCCCAGTGCTTCGGAACGGAAAGTAAGCAGATCACGAGGTCAAGAGATCAAGACCAGCCTGGCCAACAAGGCAAAACCCCGTCTCTACTAAAAATATAAAAGTCAGCTGGGCGTGGTGGCGCACGCCTGTAATCCCAGCTACTCAGGAGGCTGAGGCAGGAGAATCGCTTGAACCTGGGGGGGCGGAGGTTGCGGTGAGCCAAGAACCTGAGGTTATGCCACTGCCCTCCAGCCTGGCAACAGAGCAGGACTCCATCTCAAAAAAAAAAAATCCACAAGGGATAGTTTGCAGAATTCAAATCGTCCTCCAGCTGCTCCACAGCAAATCATTCTTTGAGTGTGTGAGTCAGAGAAACCCTGGAGGAGGCAGAAGCCTGCCCCGCAGCACAGGCGTTACTTTCGTCTCTCGTTTTTCCTTAGGTGAAAATGACACATTCAGTTTCCTTTATTCACTGCCGTAGCAGGTCTTTGATTTTGATACAGAATCTTTGGGGGCTCAGTGGCCGAGGGAGGCGGACAGATATGCATGGTGGATTCCTCCTAAGCAACCTTTGTGAAATAAGCCAGTTATTTTTTATTTTTTTGAGGTAGGGTCTTGTTCTGTTATTCAGGCTAGAGTCCAGTGGTGAAGTCTTGGCTCACTGCAGCCTCCCGCCTTCTGGCCTGAAGTGATCCTCCTACCTCAGCCTCCCAAGTCGTGTGCCACCGTGCCTGGCAAAAATGTGTTTTTGTATTTTTTTGTAAAGACAGGGTTTCACCATGTTGCCCATGTTGGTTTTGAACTCTTGGACTCAAGCGACCTACCTGCCTTGGCCTCTGAAAATACTGGGATTACAGGTGTGAGATTCCGCGCCCGGCCCCACATGCAATCTTGGCTCACTGTAACCTCCGTCTCCCAGGTTCAAGCAATTTCCCAGCCTCAGCTTCTCGAGTATCTGGAACTATAGGCACGCACCACCACCCCTGGCTACTTTTTTGTATTTTAGTAGAGACGGGGTTTCACCGTGTTGGCAAGGATGGTCTCAATCTCCTGGCCTGGTGATCTGCCTGCCTCAGGACCCCAAAGTGCTGGGATTATAGGCATGAGCCACCGTGCCCGGCCCAGTTTTAACTTTTACGTTTGGGCTTATGATTCGTCTGGAACTAATTTTTATGAATGGTATGAGATAAAGGTCAAGATTTATCCCACCTCCGCCAATATGGGTATCCAGTTGTTTTGACACCATTTGTTGAAGACTTGTCAACCTAAATAACAAAGAGGGGCTCTCTAGAAGAAACTAGTGGTTATTTCAGAATAAACCATTGCAGTGGGAATACATAAACCTCAGTAAACACTGGGGAGGAAGGAAGACAAAGTTTACTTTTTAATTTTTTATGAGTTATTATAAGTCAGATAACAGGGAAGAGAAATGAAGACAAAGAATTTTAAAGAAAAAATGAGGATTATATAATTGTTTTGAAATAATTATCCTTGGCTACAAAGTTAGTAACAAGGGTGGCGGCAGTTCGAGGTTACACTGGCAGTTGCTGGGCAGATGACGCTGTCAGAGAAGCGTTTTGTGTGTGTGTAATGTTGTGGCAGCCTTTGTGCAAGGTTGTGGTTTTTGTGGAGCCTTTACCAGGCATATGAGATTACTCTCTTCATGGGCTTCCCTGCCTCTGTTTTTCTTAACATGAGTGACTCCATTTTGATGGTGACAACTTTTACGTTTCTTCCTTTTGATCAAGATGTTTCTCAGAAAGCATGACTGAAAGGTCATCTTGTTATTTTTATTTATTTGTTTATTTTTTGAGACAAAGCCTTGCCCTGTTGCCCAGGCTGGAGTGTAGTGGCGTGATCTCAGCTCCCTGCAACCTGCGCCTCCCAGGCTCAAGTGATTCTCGTGCCTCAGCCTCCCGAGTAGCTGGGACTACAGGTACTTGGCACCACGCCTGGGTCATTTTTATATTTTTAGTAGAGACAGGGTTTCACCATGTTGGCTAGGCTGGTCTCAAACTCTTGATCTTTTTTTTTCTTTTTTTGAGACAGAATTTCGCTCTTGTTACCCAGGCTGGAGTGCAATGGCGCGATCTCGACTCACCGCAACCTCCGCCTCCTGGGTTCAGGCAATTCTCCTGCCTCAGCCTCCTGAGTAGCTGGGATTACAGGCATGCACCACCATGCCCAGCTAATTTTTGTATTTTTAGTAGAGACGGGGTTTCACCATGTTGACCAGGATGGTCTCGATCTCCTGACCTTGTGATCCACCCGCCTCAGCCTCCCAAAGTGTTGGGATTACAGGCTTGAGCCACCGCGCCCAGCAAACTCTTGATCTTAAGTGATCCACCTGACTTGGCCTCCCAAAGTTCTGGGATTACAGGTGTGAGCCACCATGCTGTGCTCGCCCTGTAGTTAGGCTTTTTATTGAGACAGAGTCTCACTGTGTTGCTCGGGTTGGAGTACAGTAGAGCGATCAGCAACCTCTGCCTCCCGGGTTCAAGTCATTCTTCTGGCTCAGCTTCCTGAATAGCTGGTGTTACAGGTGCCCGCCACCACTCCCAACAAATTTTTACATTTTTAGTAGAGATAGGGTTTTGCCATGTTGGCCAGGCTGGTCTTGAACTCCTGATCTCAGGTGATCCACCCACCTCAGCCTTCCAAAGTGCTGGGATTACAGGCATAAGCCACTGTGCCTGGCCTGTAGTTAAGTTTTGTTGTTGCCTAGTGTCTGGATGGCCCTGTGGTGATTGCTGGTCACATCCCGCATTGCGATTAGTGATTGGTGACTATGAGCCAGTGTCAAAACCCTTTTAGCCGCATTTGAGCAGCAAAGGAGGTTTGAAAGGAGTTGCTCTCAGACTAAGTCTACCTGGAGTCTTGTGTTAAGTTCAGTTTTGTCTGTTCTGTAGTTTTTTGTTACTATCTCAAAGTGTTGGGCCAACATTATTTTGTTAAGAGTTACACTTCTGTAAAAATTTAAGAAGTAACAGATAGAAAATTTCCTTTTTTTTTTTTTTTAAAAAAAAAAACGGAATCTCACTCCATTGCCCAGGCTGGAGTGCAGTGGCACAATCTCAGCTCACTGCAACCTACACCTCTTGGGTTCAAGCGATTCCTGCCTCAGCCTCCCAAGTAGCTGGGACTATAGGGATGTGCCACCACCATGCCCAGCTTATTTTTGTATTTTCAGTAGAGACAGGGTTTGGCCATGTTGGCCAGGCTGGTCTCAAACTCCTGACTCAAGTGATCCACCTGCCTCCATCTCCCAAAGGGCTAGGATTACAAGTGTGAATCACTGTGCCTGGCCCAGATACAAAAAAAGGAAAAATAAAAACTAAATTTAATAGTAATATGACAATGTCAGTTTGCATAATGGCTTTGAGTTGTGAATCTAGGCTTAAAGAAAACCAACTGAATAAATCAAATCACTATAGGGAGTTAGGTGACACCTGTTGTAACTGTATGGCCTGTTTTGTTTTGTATAGATGGGTTTCAGCTTTCCCAGAGGAATTTATCCACACACAGCTTGTAATATTAGAAATAGCATAGACATTTTCTTAATGGATTGATATGAAGGTATTTCTTAAGTTAGGTTTTGTTAAGTTATCAGCAGAGGCTATTGATTGTAAAACTTCAATTACACTGTTAGTCTGCCAGGTGAAAAAAGTAGTATTAAGAGGGGTAAAAGTCTCATTGCAATATGGAGTCTTATTCCAACTACCTGGGAAAAGCTATTTACAGCATAAAAATATCAACTTTTTATTCTGGTTCGTAGTTTGGATATCTTTGGTCGTAACATTGGGGCAGTTTGGTGAATCTTTGTGGTTCATAAATCAGACATAGGCTTATTTCTTAAATTTACCTAGTTTCAGCTGGGTAGCAGTGGCTCACACCTGCAATTCCAGCACTTTGGGAGGCCAAGGCCGGCATATCACTTGAGGTCAGGAGTTCAAAACCAGCCTGGCCAACATGGTGAAACCCTGTCTCTACCAAAAATACAAAATTTAGACAGGCGTGGTGGCGTGTGCCTGTAGTCCCAGCTACTCGGGAGGCTGAGGTACAAGAATCACTTGAACCTGGGAGGCGGAGGCTATAGTGAGTCATGATGATACCACTGTACTTCAGCCTGGGCAACAGAGTGAGTCTCCGTCTAAAAAAATAAACATTATCTAGTTTCAGCTTATAAAGCTTTGTAAGCCAGCTAGAGAGTTGTGACCAAATATTGGAGGAAATTAGGAGAATTCCGGATCTAGTCTAGTCTACAGGTAGATAAGAACTTTTAAACAATGCACAGGGCTACAATCTATAATAACAGGTATATTATATTATAGTTTTTCTAGAGAGATATAACCTGTTTTCCCACATTGATCACACAAGAATCTCAGATTTAGAAACCTCTTGAGCTAGGAAGCCAAACCAGGGCAGGTTTTACATCTTACGTACAGTCTTAAGGATCTTGGTCCTCCCAGGAAGCAACAGTTTTTACTGACTCACTCTAAGTCTAGGAACTCTGGAAGCCAGGCATTCAATGCACATTTTAAAATAAGACATTTCGGTCAGAACCCCAGCAATATAACCAATGTTTTTATTTCCAGTTGTATCCTGCTTGAGAGCAGATTTTTATTGACTTTATGCAAAGAAAAATAAGAATACGAATGTTTTGCAGATTTTGGGAGGAAGCCAATTGGGAGAAAAAGCAAATGGTTCCGTCTTTGTTTGCGAAAGTATGCTTTACCAAATTGTTGTATATTATAGATAGTGTATATGAGAAAAATTTCTTAAAATCTGTGAGACAAAACATTAAAGAACCAAAAATGAAAAATCACAAACATATTATTGTCATCAGTTACTTAATTTTAAGTCATTAAATTTTAGTTTTGATTGATCTTGATTAGCAATTTTATGGAGTCAGACTCAGTACCTTTACACTACAAGGCTGGCCATTAGCAGTTTTATGAACCCATCAGTTTCTTTATTATATTAGAGTTCTGTAAGTTCTTATTTAGTCTGTTGATCTTAAAGTTATCAGAAATGTGTTTAAGAGTACTTGTTGGGCCAGGTGCGGTGGCTCACGCCTGCAATCCCAGCACTTTGGGAGGCTGAGGCTAGGGGATCATAAGGTCAGGAGTTCGAGACCAGCCTGGCCAATATGGTGAGCTCCTGTCTTTACTAAAAATGCAAAAATTAGCTGGGTGTGATGGTGCCCACCTGTAGTCCCAGCTACTCGGGAGGCTGAGGCAGAAGAATCACTTGAACTTGGGAGGCGGAGGTTGCAGTGAGCTGAGACTGTAGCAGGAGCAGCCGTGGGAAAGGATCTCTCGGACACCAAATAGAGGAGGAAGGAATTTATTTCAGCTGGGAGCACGGTGGCATAGGTGCCTAACAGCCAAGCTCGTCTACCAAAGGGAGGTTCAGCCTTTATGTAGGCTTACACTTTAGATGTTACATGTGGAAGAATCTTAGGTTCATAGTTTTAGGACCCACATGTGAAAAGGTTTTGGTTTACAGTTTCAGGAATCACATGTGAAAGGGTTCCAGTTTACAGTTTTAGGACTCACATGTGAAAAGGTTTCTGGTTTGGTCTTGTTTTAAGTAAAAATAGTGCCTTCTGGAGAGTTTCCCCAAGGCCTAGCCTGTCACCTATAGGAAGGTAAAACCGTCAACCTTTTCTTCTATTGAAATGCAGCATGATAGTCAAAGGGGAAGTTGATCTGAGAACCCTGGGTCTCCCTCTTCAAGATCTCACCACTGCTCTCCAGCCTGGGCAACAGAGTGAGACCCCCATGTCAAAAAAAACAAAAAGCACTTGTTGGAGTCATTTTAATAGAAAGTAGTTTTGGAATGTAGCTGATTGCAGATGTTTTCAGAGAATAATTCAGAACAGTAACAGCGGCTGACAACCACTTAGGATAGCCATGGTTAAGATCCAGTGAAATTTCCCAGCTGACAAGGAATTAGTTATTTCTTCCACGCAGCGTTTTAAGATAACAACCAGGATCATAGGGACATCAGACTTGTATAAATTTCATATAATCTTCAGAATATTCACATTAATAACATATCCATACAAGTATAACTTTAGAAAAGAATCAATTATGACTGATAACATACTGTATTTTAATGAGTTTACCTACTTTTTAGGATATTTATATCAATAACATACCCATAAATATAACTGAAAGAAGATCTGATACACTTATAATTTGTCAATGCATTCTATATAATTTTCCAAATAAGACGAATCATTTAATATCTCTACAAGATACGACATTCACTCTTTGAAGGTTTTCAGGGGCCTAAACAGAAAATCCTAAAGTTAATTTTAGGTCAGAAACAACTTTGGATTTTGATTCTATGGAAACCTGCCAGAGTTGCCAAAAGGTTCAGAGCACTTGATCAAAACAGAATCATCACAGCTCACTCATAAATAATAGTTATTCATTTAATCAGAGTGATAATTAAAAGACTTCAAAAGCAATATGGAGAGTCACATGGAGAGAAAAACCTTAACCTTTTAAAGCTCAGTTTTCCCAAGTAATTGAAAATCTAATAAAGACAGCATAGGGGATTTTCTTGATAAAACATAAAATCTTTGTTTTTTCTTAAGGCCAGTCACCAGAAATGCAAAAAAAAATCCTTTTGTAGTGTGATTGTGTCTCTTTATGGGAAACGCATTTAGGTAACCTGGAAGTCAGACCTGATTAAAAGGGTACTTGAATTTACTCAGAAACAGAAAGTATCTATCTAGGGTCAGGAGTGTATGGAGGAATGTAAAGACGAAAGCTAGTACCTTGTGGCCGCGCATGGGGGCTCACGCCTGTAATCTCAGCACTTTGGAAGGCCGAGGCAGGTGGATTGATTTGAGTTCAGGAGTTCAAGACTAGCCTGGCCCAATATGGTGAAATGGTACCTTTACTAAAAATGCAAAAGTTAGCGGGGCACGGTGGTGCGCACCTGTAGTCTCAGCTATTCAGGAGGCTGAGGCAGGAGAATTGCTTGAACCAGGGAGGCAGAGGTTGCAGTGAGCTGAGATCACGCCACTGCACTCCATCCTAGGCGACAGAATGAGACACTGTCTAAAAAGAAAAACAACAACAAAAACACTGGTACCTTGAGTAGGGGAATACGTGATTCTTAGTAACAGCATGGGAAGTTTCCTCGTTACAGGGAACAATTTAGACACATCAAGGAAAGCCAAGAGCACAGAATCAAATTATACTACAGGAAAACATTGCTTTCTAGGCTTTTAATATAAACATGTTAGTGTCAGGCCATAACAGCAGAGTTAGAACTAGGAAAAAAAAGTTAGAGGAGTTGACAAAAAGGTTGGAGAGAGTTATCACTCCAGCCAAGCAAAAAGGTATACCTTTTCAAGAGGAGAAAGAACAGAAGGCAGTGATGTATGATCTGGAAGTTACAGTGAGGTACAGCAAAGGTTGTGCTTCTAATATAAATTTGAGAAATTTCAAAAAGAAAGAACTTTTCCTGAATAAGTGAAATGAAAACACTGCATCTCTAGCCTGAGAGTAGGACAATCAATGAGATCTCAGGAAGAAATAGAAATAGTTCAGAAGATGAGTGTTAAAGAAACATTTCAGAAGTAAAAATTAAAACCGGTTACAATTTTATTAAGAGCAAATACTTTAGGTAAACCCTGTTGTTTTAACATAGGTAACCAAATTTAAATGTTTTTATATTAGTATATTTTAGCATCATAGATCAGTGTTTAGAAAGATAGTATAAACAGTCCCTTTTAAGTATAGCCAATTTAATGACATGCAAAATTTCTTTTATACATTGTCTTTTCCTGAACTTGATTATGACTTTTCTCAGATTATTGTTGATGTGCTTGGACTTTCTGCTTTGCCCTACAATTCCTTATCCTTAATAATGAGTCACTTTAGTTTAGAACAAAAATTTATTACATGAGATTCTTTCTCATACAAAGTTACTTTTTTGTTTTTAACCTTCCTTAGAAAACATATCTTCATATCCATAACTTTTCTCACATCTCTCTCTCCATTTCTGTATTCTGTTTCTTTCTCATATCTGTATTTTGAAATAACCTTTAAATAAATTCTAAATTAGACAAAATTGTTCTTTAAAAAATTTTTTAATTAAAAAAAATTATTTTTATATTTTTGAGACAGGGTCTCACTCTGTCAGCCAGACTGGAGTGCAGTGGCACAACCATAGCTCACTGTAGCCGGAAGCTCCAGGCCTCAAGTGATCCTCCCACCTCAGTTTCCCTCATGTGAGCCACTGTGCCTGACTCTAAATCATTCTTTTCTCAGTAAGGACCACATTTTTTTTTTTTTTAACAACTGGTAATCAATTTATTAAAATAACTGACTTAAGCATCTGCAATGGTGACTTCCACCTCAACTCCTGGCTCAATACTGAAGGAAGTAATCTGCTTAACAATCTCAGAAGGACTGTGGATTCTCATCTGGAAACGATCCCATGTTTTAGAACCTTCACCACAAGGTGCTTTTCTTGTAGCGATTCTCAAAGTCTTCGTCGGCATTCGAGCCGGTCCTTTCACTTTCAGATTCTTTTCCTTTGCTCCTCTGATCAAGTCAGCACACACCTTCTCCAGCGACTTCACGCTGCGGCTGGTTAGAGTGATTCGAATCCGGTGAATCGCCACCTGCAGCTCCACGCGGTGAGTCTGGAGCAGGAGCCTGCGGACTACAGATCCACAACGGCTACGACCACAGCTTCCTCAAAGAGCAAGGACCACAGTTTTATGCCCATCTTATACTTTTTTTCCTATTAAAAACATACCTTATGTATTCAGGCACATTTTATATATAGAATTATACATATTCATTACAATTTTTAACTGTTTGTAACCTTTACTTTTAGTGAAAACATAGAAAGCAAGATCTTGCATTGTTTTTCACTTATAACTATTTTATAAATGATAACCATTTTACAATTTTTAGAAGTTTCTTTCCTTGTAAGAGAATTTTTAAAATCTTAGTTGGGACTGACTCAGACAATCAGTACCTATTTTTTAATTTAACATAACTTTAAGATTTCAAATTGCTTGAAAAGTTCATTTATAAGCATTTATCCCATTTACGTTTATTTATTTATTTATTAACTGTTTTCCTAGATTGCTCATGAGAATTGAGATATTAGACAAAGCTAGTGTCATTTCCAGTTATTTCCCTATTAATACTTTTTATTGCCTGTGAATATCAGGTGTCCAATAACTCAGAATATACACCTGTTTTTTTTAAACCAACAGTGACAAGTTAGTCTTATTTATCAAAATACTACACAAAGATCATTCTATTTTAGGCTGGGCTTACAGTTTTATAACCTCAGTGTGAAGCCCTGATGTCTGAAAATACCTGGTTGAGACAAATATGAACTGTCTGAGCAGTAAAACTAGGCAAAGATGCATCCTGACAATTTTCAAGACATTTTAATTTATATTTTACCAATAACTTTAAGCCAGCTTATAGATTAAAGACTTCCATAAATCATGTGAACTAAAAGGCACTTGGGATAATTACTATATATTTTATATGAGCACCCTTTGTCTTTAAGGGACTTCTTCCAACTAACTATGCCAAGTTATACAATGTCGACACAACATACAGTACATGTAAATACGCATAAACACATAAATATGCACAAAAATAAAGATCTGATAGTTTTTTATTTTTAAATTTTTATCACAATGTGATAATATAAACTCATTGGTTTATAAAACAGTTGGATCCAAATTATGTTTGTGGCAAAACTGGAGCTGTTCCTATGGCTAAACTTGATTTGCCTCAATAGCTAATCTAATGAAGGCCATGGACCACAATTTTGGGTACAGCAGTTTCCATGACACTTTGATTTTTAGAAAGTCTTTATATCATCCCCTTCCCTTGACACTTTTTTGTAGTTTCAGATGAGTTTGGGGTTAAATGTTTAATGTTTACGTAGTAGCTAGGACTGGCTGAATTGTATAAGTAAAATAAAGTCTCTAGGTAGCATTGAATTAGTAACAGATAAATCTTTTGTTTGCGTGTCTGGTTTGCTTAATTAGCAAATGTAGGCAGAGAAGAATTTTAGCAGGTGTTTTTTTGTTTTTCTTTTGGCTTTTTCTTTTTTTTTTTTGAGATGGAGTTTTGCTCTTGTGGCCCAGGATGGAATGCAATGACACGATTTCAGCTCACTGCAACCCCTGCCTCCCCGGTTCAAGCAATTCTTGTGCCTCAACCTCCCAAGTAGCTGGGATTACAGGCATATGCCACTATGCCCAGCTAGTTTTTGTATTATTAGTAGAGATGGGGTTTTGCCATGTTGGTCAGGCTGGTCTCAAACTCCTGACCTCAAGTGATCCACCTGCCTCGGGCTCCCAAATTGCTGGGATTACAGGCATGAGCCACCAAGCCTGGCCTGTTTCGGCTTTTTCTTTTTGGCCTCTGTGTGCCAGAAAAAGCAAGATATTTTTGTGTGTGTATGCTGGATAGACATACCTTTTATTACTGCTCTGAGCTCAAGATTTTGACATGTTTGACTTGAGTGCCTAGCATTAGAAACATCTATCTAGTTCTTTTTCTTTTAGAGATTAATTTTTCAATTAAATGTTCCATCACCATACACAGTTGGTAGTTAGGAAAACCTAAATTTATATTTCTAAAAGGTGTCAAAGTTTTTGGTTACCATGGAGCTGTTGTAATTTGTAAAGGCATTAATTTGAAAGCCCTTTAAGACTTCTCTCTCTCTCTTTGTAAAAAATATCCTGGCTGGAATGCCAAAAGCAGTGAGTTTCATCTCAACACCAGTAGAAACGTCAGCAGATTTAAAGTAGGCAGAAAAACAAATAGAGGGATAGTGAATTACAAGATTCTACATGTTAACGCTAGAGTTGAAGGTCTTTTTGAATAATGATCCTTAGTGCTCTGAATTTTCCTTGTAATTTGCCCATCAGTTTAAAAATGTGCAGAAGAATAGGCCATAATATATAGCCTTCTATAGTCCTAGAAAACCTAGGATGCCTAAATGTTTGAGAATCTTACTCCATTTCTTATTAATCTCTTGAGAGCAAAGAAAATTATATAAATCCCATGAGGGAATGTCAGGAAAGCTTTGTTTTAGATGGCGGCAACCACCCTGGTAGCTTTTTTTTTTTTGAGATTGAGTCTCACTCTGTCACCCAGGCTGGAGTGCAGTGGTGCAGTCTTGGCTCACCGCAACCCCCAACCTCCCAGGCTCAAGCGATCTTCCTGCCTGAGCCTCCCGAGTAGTTGGGACTACAGGTGTGCGTACCACTATGCCTGCCTAATTGTTTGTATATTTTGGTAGATACAGGGTTTCGCCACGTTGCTCAGGCTGGTCTTGAACTCCTGAGCTGAAGTGACCTGTCTGCCTTGGCCTCCCACTGTTCTGGGATTACAGTGTGAGCCACTGCACCCAGCAGCCTAGTGGCTTTTTCTTTTCTTTTTTATTTTTTTGAGATGGAGTCTTGTTCTGTCTCCAGGCTGGAGTACAGTGGTGCAGTCTTGGCTCACTGCAACCTCTGCCTCCTGAGTTCAAGCGATTCCCCTGCCTCAGCCTCCCGAGTAGCTGGGACTACAGGTGCACACCACCATGTCCAGCTAATTAAAAAAATATATATTTTTAATAGAGATGGCGTTTCACCATGTTGGCCACAATGGTCTCCATCTCCTGACCTCCTGGTCCACCTGCCTTGGCCTCTCAAAGAGCTGGGATTACAGGTGTAAGCCACTGTGCTCGGCCACCTAGTGGCATTTAATTATTCATCCTGCGCCCAATATCCAGAACATTTATTTTGGTCTCAGAAAGTTTTCAGAAACAAGCCTGGGAAGAGTCAAACCAAATGAAAAGAACCCAAGATAAGGTATTCAAAAGCATTTTAATGTAGGCATGCAGATCAAATAAGCTGTTAAATGAGGCACACAAACCAGAGAAATCACGCCTCCCAGAGAGAATGTTCGTGTTTTAGAAATCAAGAGTACTCAGTCCATAAAGACACTTTTCTTTATACTACAAAATGCTTATCAGAAAAGGTGAAAAGTCTGTCATCCCAAGAGGGATGTGTGAACGATTATTAAGGTGACCGTATCCAATCTGTGTTCTCAATAAAGTAAAAAAGCCTCTACTTAAAGGCAGGATGCTCAGACTGAGAGAAGACTCACAGGGCAGAAAAGGACCGCAGAGGTGAGAGGTGGAGGACTCCAGCGAGTGCCGCACAGTGGGGCTGAGTCTCCAGTTCTGCTGCTGCTCTTTTTTCAGGTCCCATTTCTGACACCAGTTATGTGAACCAGATAACAAACAGAGGCCTCTTTCTAAAAGAAAAGATACTTATTTGGGAAGAGAACATAGCAGTGGGAATATGTATCTGTTAATAAACTACGTCCGTTTTCAGGAAGGCAAAGAGTTGTTTTTTGCTTATGTTTTTTTTTTTTTTCAAGAGAGAGATTTTGCTATGTTGTCCAGGCTGAACTCCTGGGTTCAAGTGATCCTCCTGACTTGGTTCCTCAAATAGCTGGAAATATTGTACACACTACACCCAGCCTTTTTTTTTTTTTTTGAGATGGAGTATTGCTCTGTTGCCTAGGCTGGAGTACAGTGACACAATCTCAGCTCACTGCAACCTTCGCCTCTCGGGTTCAAGAGATTTTCCTGCCTCGGCCTCCCTAGTTGTTGGTATTACAACGCATACCACCACGCCTGGCTAATTTCTTTTGTACTTTTAGTAGAGACCGGGTTTTGCCATTGTTGGCCAGGCTGGTCTCAAACTCCTAATCTCAGCTGATCCACCCGCCTCGGCCTCCCAAAGCGCTGGGACTATAGACATCAGCCACCATGCCCAGCTTATATCCAGCTTCAAAGGAAGAAACGCGGAGTGTTACCGAACTGTTCTGAGGTCATCATTCTTTCCTACAAAGGTCAGTTACAAGGGGGATGCTGTCAGAGGATGGACAGGCAGTTGCTGGGCTGATGTCGTCACAGAAGTATTTCTGTGTAAGGTTGTGATGGCCTTTGTTCACGTTGTGGCTTTTGTAGAATCTTTCCTGTTACCAGGCACGCAAGCGTGAGAGCCCTCTCTTCATGACCTTCCCCAGCCGTCTTTGCCAGGGCTTTCTTAACATCAGTAACTCCACGATGATTCTGGTAACGTCACACTTTCTCTCTCCATTGAATTACTTTTTAGGCCATTGTAGATGGTCAGTCTGTCATATGGGCAGGCCTATTTCTGGCCTATTTGAAGAGTCCATCTGAAGAGTTACATTCTGTGCCACTGATAGGTTTGTCTATCCTGTGCCAATACCATGTTGTCGTGGTTCTGTAAGCTTTTGTAGTCAGTCTGAAATTACGTAGCGTAAGTTCTCCATCCTGGTTTTGTTTTATGGCCAAGATTGCTTCCACCCTTCTTTTGCATTTCATTTTTTTTTTTTTAATTTTTCTAGATGGAGTCTCGCTTTGTCGCCCAGGCTGGAGTGCAGTGGTGTGATCCCAGCTCACCGCAACCTCCGCCTCCTGGGTTCAAGCAATTCTCCTGCCTCAGCCTTCTGAGTAGCTGGGATTACAGGCACGTGCCACCACGCCCAGCTACTTTTTGTATTTTTAGGAGAGACGGGGTTTCACCATGTTGGCCAGAGAGCCTTGGCCTCCCAAAGGGCTGGGATGACAGGCGTCAACCATGCTGCCCTGCCAGTTCTTTCCATTTCTATATAGGTTAGAATCAACTTGTGAATTTCTTCTGTATGCCATTTAAATAACTTTATTGAGATAACATTTACATACAGTTCACCCATTTAAAGTGTGTAGTTTCATGGTTTTTAGTAATGTCACAGGCTCTGCATCCATAGTCGTACTTACTGTAGAACATTTGTGTCCCCCCTAAAAGAAATCCTGCTCTCATAAGCAGCCAATTCCCATACTCCTTTCTCCCCTAAGCCCCAAGGAACCATTAATCTACCTTCTATTTGTATAAATTTGCCTAATCTGGGCATTTCATGTAAATGGAATTGTATAGTATGTGTCCTTTTGTGCCTGGTTTCTTTCACTTAGTAAAGTGTTTTCAGGGTACATCCATGTTGTATTATGCATCAGTACTTAATTCCTTTTCATGTCTAATAACAATTTGTGTATGAATATACCACATTTTGTTTATCTGTTTATCAGTTGATGGACATTTGGGTTCCTTTTTCTTTTTGGATGTTATGAAAAATGCTCCAGCCTGGGCGATACAGGGAGACCCCTGTCCCTACAAAAAAATTAGTTGAGTGTATGCCTATAGCCCTAACTACTTGGAGGGCTGAGGCAGGAGGATTGCTTGAGCCTGGGAGGCTGAGGCTGCAATGAGCTGTGATTGCACTACTGCACTCTAGCCTGGGCAATGGAGTGAGACCCTGTCTCAAAAAAAAAAAAAAAAAAAAATCAGTGGGTAAATAGCACTGCTATAGACATCATTCTTATTATTATTTTGAGACAGAGTCTTGCTCTGTCACCCAGGCTGGAGTGGCGTGATTTTGGCTCACTGCAACCTCTGCCTTGTGGGTTCAAGCAATTCTCTTGTTTCAGCCTCCTGAGTAGCTGGGCTTACAGGAGTCCACCAGCACATCCAGCTGATCTTTGTAATTGTAGTAGAGATGGGGTTTCACCATGTTGGCCATGCTGATCTCGAACTCCTGACCTCAGGTGATCCACCTGCCTCAGCCTCCCAAAATGCTGAGATTACGGGCATGAGCCACTGTGCCCGCCCGACATTATCATAGGTACACGTCTTTGCATGGAGATATGTTTTCATTCATTTCCTACCTGTGTGTGTGAGGGTTCCGATTTCTCCTCAGCCTTGCCAGCATTTGTTATTGTTCATATTTTTGATGATTGCCATCCTGGGGGTGTCAGGTGGTATCTCTTAGAGGTCTGCGTCTTCCTGCAGACCGTGATATTGAGCATCTTCTCGTTTGCAAATCGGATGTTTGTATATCTTCCTTGGAGAAATGTCCCCTCAAATCCTTTGCCCATTTTTACATGGGACTATGTATCTCTTGTTGGATTGTAAAAGTTCTTTTAGATTCTGGATAAGGGCTTTTTATCAGGTACCTGATTTTCGTCTCTTGCCGCTGTTTGTGGCTGTATCTCCAGGAGCTGAGTTACTGCAGGCCTCCACTAACTCCGTTCCTGGTGATGTAGCAGCTCCAGGCCTGTCCGCCAGACCGTTTCTTAGGCCATTCCGCCCTAGCAAGGGTCTCCATATAAAACTCACTCTCATTACTGTTATTGGTTAGTTCAACTCTGACAGTACTAGGCCGGGTGTCGTGGCTCACTTTGGGAGGCTGAGGCATGCGGATCACCTGAGGTCAGGAGTTGGAGACCACCTGGCCAACCAACATGGTGAAGTCCTGTCTCTACTAAAAAAAAAAAAAAAAAAAAAAAATTAGCCTGGGATGGTGGTACTTGGCTCTAATCTTAGCTACTCTGGAGGCTGAGGTGGGAGAATCACTTGAATCCGGGAGGCAGAGGTTGCAGTGAGCCAAGATTGTGCCACTGAACTCTAGCCTAGGCCACAGAGCCAGGCTTCTTCTCGGAAGTCATCATCACCATCGTCATCATCATCAGCATCTGCTAATGAAACTAACTTTTCTTCTCCAACAATGCTTGACTTTTACGTCCTGTATTACTGTTTTAAAACGTCTCTATCCTGGGTTCGTGATTGCGATCCCTCCCGCTGGCCATCTTGCGCTTTGTGTTTCTGTGTGCTCCTTCCACTGTGAGCCCAGCTCTCCCTGTGCCTTCCTTTCCCATTGTGCCCTCTTGGGCTTTACAGGAAACATCCCTTGGCCTTCGTTTCTCTCCTGGACTGCCCGTGCCTGTCTTCACAGTCTGCAGTTGACCTTTGCTGGATGCTCCAGTTACTCTGGTCCTTCTTCATAAAGAACCTGGTTCTTAGCCTCTGCCGTTGTCAGAAGAACATTCTCCAGATTTCTCTCTGGAGTCTTTTTAGTACCATCTGCCCCACAACCTGTTGCTGTTATTTGTGGATACTTGAGAAACTCTTCTTGCAAAACTCTGTTTTGCACTCCTTTTCCTCTGGCTTTATCCTAAGGGGCAGGAATATCCCAACAGATGACACTTCTGTTTTTTTAAAATTTGAGACCGGCTCACTCTGTCGCCCAGGCTGGAGTGCAGTGGCATGATCTCGGCTCACTGCAGCCTCACCCTCCCAGACTTCAGTGATCCACCTGGAGTAGCTGGGATTGTAGATGTACACCACCATGCCCAGCTAACTTTGATATTTCTTATAGAGATTGGGTTTCACCGTGTCTCCGAGGCTGGTCTTGAACTCCTGGACTTCTGTGATCTGTTCACCTTCGCCTCCCAAAATGCTGGGATTACAAGCATGAGCCACCACGCCTGGCCAGGCTAGAGTACAGTAATGTAGTCATGGCTCACTGCAGCCTCAGCATTCCTGGCTCAAGTGATTCTCCCACCTCAGCCTCCTGAGTAGCTGGGACTATAGGTGTGCACCACAATGCCTGGCTAATTTTTAAATTTTTCTATAGAGACAGCGTCTCCTTATGTTGCCCAGGCTGGTCTTGAACTCCTGTACTCAAGTGATACACCCGCCTTGGCCTCTCTAAGTGCTGGGATTACAGGTGTGAGCCACTGTACCCAGCCAGATGACACTTCTGTTATTCCATCTAAGCTCTGTCTATTTATTTATTTTTAATACTTCTCATATCCCAAGTTTCTTCTTTCCAGTCCAGTGATTTTCAGTAATATCAGACTCAGTGCCTTTTGTTTATACTCTATACTGTTGTTAAAGTAAATTTACAGATAGTATAACATTGCCCAAACTGTAAGATAATGAGAGAAAAGGGGATGTCCTTTATATTAAATACTGTGTATTTCTGTACAAACATAGTCTGGCACTACGACATGAGAAGGTGTCATGAAGCGGTTAGCTACTTGCACTTACTTATAATGGATATGTTTAGCTTTAACAGAGGTATAGTGGCCAGGTGCAGTGGCTCACTCCTATAATCCCAGCACTTTGGGAGGTCAAGGTGAGAGGATCACCTGAGGTCAGGAGTTTGAGACCGGCCTGGCCAACATGATGAAACCTCATTTCTTAAAAAAATATAAAAATTAGCTAGACGTGGTGGATGTGCCTGTAGTTCCAGCTACTTGGGAGGCTGAGGCATGAGAATCGCTTGACCTTGGGAGGTGGAGGTTGCAGTGAGCCGAGATTGCATCACTGTACTCCAGCCTGGGCAACACAGCAAGACTGTCTCAAAAAATAAAAACCCCAAACCAAAACAAAAACCAAAACACAAACAACAGAAGTAAAGAGACTAGAGGTTGTTGTTGTTGTTGTTGTTGTTTTGCGAGAATATCAAGACACGCTTGTTTATATGTGGCAGGAGAGGGAAATAACCATTATTGAAGTGGGGCTAGCGTGCCCACAAATGACAGGCATGCCTTGGAGATATTTCAGGTTTTGTTCCAGACCACTGCAGTGAAGCAGGTATCACAATAAAGCGAGCCACACAAATGCACTGGTTTCCCATTCCCTATAAAAGTCATGTTTACACTGTACCGTAGTCTGCTAAGTGTGCAGTAGCATGAGGCCTAAAAAATGTAATTTTAAAAATCATAATTAATTAAAATATATTTTGTTTCTAAAATTGCTAATGATCATCTGAGCCTTGAGGGAGTCATGGTCTTTTTGCTGGTGGATGGCTGCTGACTGATGAGGGTGGCAGTTGCTGAAGGTTGGGGTGGCTGTGGCAGCTTTTTAAAATAAGACAGTGGTGAAGCTTGCTGCATCAGTTTACTCTTCCTTTCACAGAAGGTTTCTCTGTAGCATGCAGTGCTGTTTGGTGGCCTTTTGCTCACAGTAGCACTTCTTCAAAACTGGAGTCAATAGTCTCAAATGGTGCCACTGCTTTATTAACTAAGTGTACGGAATATTCTAAATCTTTTGTATTTCATCAGTGTTCACAGCATTTTCACCAGTAATAGATTCCATCTCAGGAAACTACTCCCATTGTTCATCTGTAAGAAGTGACAGCAATCATACTCTCTTCCCTCCTTTGTTCAGTTATGTTTTCTTCTGTGTCTGTAGAACTTTATTTTGGCATTATTATAACGTCTAGTTTTCTGTCGACCATTAAGCGAATGTTTGCTTTAAAAAAAAAAAACCACCAGTTGTTAATATTAATACTTCCCTGAAATAGTATCTAATTAGAGTTGTAAAAGCGTATTTTTAATTCTGTCATTTCTTCTGCATTACTAGCTAGCATTATTCTTTAAGGAGAGCTCTTCTTTCCTTTTTTTAAAAAAATCAACCAAAGATACAGTTACTCTGAAATACTGTTCCTATTGACAATGCATGATAAATGCCTGATATTTTTTCTCTTAAATTACTAATTTTCAAAGTAGGAGTTGTTTTAATTACCACCTCAAATGGTGACTTTCCCCTTGTTTTTGAATATGACTATGTAATGATGCATTTTCATCAACTCTACCCATTATGGTTATCTTCTGTTTTG
Organism: Saimiri boliviensis; assembly: GCF_048565385.1. Taxonomy (NCBI): domain Eukaryota; kingdom Metazoa; phylum Chordata; class Mammalia; order Primates; family Cebidae; genus Saimiri; species Saimiri boliviensis. Next base: position 40,624,794 of record NC_133468.1, on the reverse strand, counting down.
ATCATCAGTGGACTCCTGTGTCTTATTTTTACATTTTAAAGTGTTTTCGATTTTATTGCTGTATAATTGACATATGAGAAATTGTACATATTTAAAGTGTACATTTTGATGTTTTTTTTTTTTTTGGTTTGGAATCTCATTCTGTTGCCCAGGCTGGAGTGTGGAGGTGTGATCTCTGCTCACTGCAACTTCTGCTTCCTGGGTTCAAGAGATTTTTCTGCCTCAGCCTCCCGAGTAGCTGGGATTACACGTGCCTCGCTAATTTTTATATTTTTATTAGAGACAGGGTTTCACCATGTTGGCCAGAGTGGTCTCAAACTCCTCACCTCAAGTGATCCACCTGCCTTGGCCTCCCCAAGTGCTGGAATTACAGGCGTGAGCCACCCTGCTCTGCCTCGTGAGTTTGTATACATATATATGCCCATGAAGCTATCACCATAGTTAAGATAATATTTCCTTAATACAAAATGTTTTGTATTTCCAAAATACAAAAGTTCCCTTGTGCTTCTTTATGATTCATTTTTCTCTTTACTTCCTGGAAACCACTGATTTGCTTCCTGTTGCTGTATATTAATTAGAGAGACTCTACCCCTCTCCCCAGCCTGCAGCCCTCTCAAGTGGCCTGGCCTGGGATTCTGTCGATCCTTGCTAGGCCTGAGATTCTCTTCACCTGCCAACAGATACGATGTCAGCTGGGTGGCACTACCAAGAGGGACCCCACCACCACAATTGGCCCAGCTGGGGAACCCTCTTTGTCCTTGGGGGTCTGAGACTTCCCTCTCTACCTAGAGATATTGGGGCTGCCAGAGGGTATATGCCAGAGAAGCTGCCACAGAAGCAGCCTGGCCTTGGAATTCTGCTGGCCTGACATTCTCTCTCTCCACTGAGAGACTCCCAGTGGGCCACGCTGGAGGAGTCACTCCCTCCCCCTCAGACTGCTCCAGCAGGGACCATTGGGAGTCTAAGAAAAATTACACTGCATAGGCTCTGAAAATTAAACTGCCATTGGAACCACAGCACACAGAAGTAGGGCAGGACCTGCATACTAAGTGGAAATAATGTACTGAAAGAAAAGAATCAGTGAACTAGGGTCTGGAATTTCCAACATAATAGAATGTCTAGGATGCAACAAAAACATCTCTTGCCATACCAAGAAACAAGAAAATCACACCTTGAATAAGAATAATCAACTGACATCAACACCAGATAAATCAAGTGATGGAATTAACTGACAAGGATTTTAAAGTAGCTGTCATCAAAATGCTTTAGCCATCAGTTATAAATTGTCTTGAAACAAATGAAAAAGAAGTCTCAGCAAAGAAAGAGAATTTATAAAAGAACCAAGAGGGAATTCTAAAATTGAGATATATAGTAAGAGAAATAAAGAAATTTCTGATTGCTGGGCTCAGTAGTCAAGTGGAGATGACAAGATAGAATTGATGACCTTAACAGATCAATAGAATGATGGGTGAACAGGACAGAACGATAGAATTTACCCAGTCTGTGCCCGGTGTGGTGGCTCACACCTGTAATCCTAGCACTTTGGGAGGCCAGGGCAGGTGGATCACCTGAGGTCAGGAGTTTGAGACTGGCACTGGCCAACATGGTGAAATCCTGTCTCCACTAAAAATACAAAAATTAGCTGGGCGTGGTTATGTGTCCCTGTAATCCCAGCTTCTTGGGAGGCTGAGGTAGGATAATTGCTTGAACCCAGGAGGCGGAGGTTGCAGTGAGCTGAGATTGCATCATTGCACTCCAGTCTGGGTGACAGAGCTAGACTTCATCTCAAAAAGAAAAAAAAAAAAAAGAAAAAAAAAAAGAGATTTTTACCCAATCTGAACAACGTAGACAAAAGTAGACTGGAAAAGAACACTCAGTATAGCCTTAGAAGCTGCAGGGCAGTATAGACTGAGTATCCCTAATTTAAATATCTGAAATCAGAAATGCTTCAGAATTCAAAATGTTTTGAGCACTGAGATGATGATCAAAGGAAATACTCATTGGAACATTTTGGATGTTGGATTTTTTTGATTAAAGATGCACAACCAGTGTGTATATTGCAAATATTCCAAAATCTCTAAAAATTTGAAATCTGAAACACTGTTGGTACCAAGCATTTTGGATAAGGAATGCTTAATTTGTGGTAAGAGATCCAACATTTATATTATCAGTGTTGTGGAAGGAGAGTGAAATTTAATAAGTAGTGCTGAAAGAGTATTTGAAAAAATAATTGGTTGAAGCTGGCCCAAATTTGATGAAAGACATCAACATACAGCTTCATGAATTTGAGGGGTCCCCAAATCGGATAAAACCAAAGGAATCCATACTGATACTTTATATAACTAATGATCTAAAAACTATAGTGCTTGTTCTGGTTATGAATTACAACATAATTAAACAGGATTCCCTGTTTAATAAATGGTGTTGAGAAAACTGGCTAGCCATGTGCAGAATGCAGAAACTGGACCCCTTCCTGTCGCCTTACACTAAAATTAACTCCAGATGGGTTAAAGACTTAAACATAAGACCTAACACCATAAAAACCCTAGAAGAAAACGTAGGCAAAACCATTCAGGACATAGGCGTAGGCAAGGACTTCATGGCTAAGACACCAAAAGCATTGGCAACAAAAGCCAAAATAGACAAACAGGACCTAATCAAACTCCACAGCTTCTGCACAGCCAAAGAAACAGTCATTAGAGTGAATCGGCAACCAACAGAATGGGAAAAATTTTGCAATCTACCCATCTGACAAAAGGCTGATATCCAGAATCTACAAAGAACTAAAACAGATTTACAAGAATAAAACAAACCCATTCAAAAGTGGGCGAAGGATGTGAACAGACACTTTACAAAAGAAGAGATACATGAGGCCAACAAACATATGGAAAAATGTTCATCATCACTGGTCATTAGAGAAATGCAAATCAAAACCACGTTGAGATACCATCTCATGCCAGTTAGAATGGTGATCCTTTAAAAATCTGGAGACAACAGATGCTGGAGAGGATGTGGAGAAACAGGAACACTTTTACACTGTTGGTGGGAGTGTAAATTAGTTCAACTATTGTGGAAGACAGTGTGGTGATTTTTCAAGTACCTAGAAATAGAAATTTCATTTGACCCAGCAATTCCATTACTGGGTATATAGCCAAAGATTATAAAATCGTTCTATTATAAAGACACATGCACACGTATGTACATTGTGGCACTGTTTGCAATAGCAAAGACCTGGAACCAACCCAAATGCCCATCGATGATAGACTGGACAAGGAAATTGTGGCACATATACACCATGGAATACTATGCAGCCATAAAAAATGAAGAGCTTTGTGTCCTTCATAGGGACATGGATGAATCTGGAAACCATCATTCTCAGCAAGCTGACACAAGAACAGAAAATCAAACACTGCATGTTCTGGGTGTTGAACAATGAGAACACATGGACACAGTGAGGGGAGCATCACACACTAGGGTCTGTCGTTGGGGGACTAGGAGAGGGACAGCAGAGGGTAGGGAGTTGGGGAGGGATAACATGGGGAGAAATGCCAGATATAGGTGAGGAGGAAGGCAGCAAACCACATTGCCATGTATATACCTGTGCAACAGTACTGCATGTTCTTCACATGTACCCCAGAACCTAAAGTGCAATTATATATATATATAAAATTCTTACATTAGAAATGAGGAAAGGTCTCAAATCAGCAATCTAAGTTCCTACTAAAGAAACAGAAAAAAAGAGCCAAGTAAAAAGAAAGAAAATGGAAAGAAGTGAAGAATAGAAATCAGTGAAACTGAAATGGCATAATAAAAAGTGTTATGAAACCAAAAGCTAATTTTTTGAAAATATCAATAAAATTGATGTCTTTAGTTAAGACTTAGAAAATACAAAAGAAAACACAAGTCATCAATATCAGGAATGAAACATAATATTATTACAGGTCCTGTAGCCATTGAAATGATAATAAGGGAGTGCTATGATTTTATATTGATATTTTGGCAACGTAGGTGAAATACGTGTATTCCTCAAAAGCCACAGTTTATCAAAACTCAACCAAAATGCATAATCTGAATAGTCCTATAAATCATCAAAGAAACTAATTTTGTGATTAAAAGGTTCCCCAAAGTGAAATCGTAGGTTTCAGTGTTTTTTCTGAAGAATTCTACCAAATATTTAATAAAGATTAATGCCAGTTTTACTTCATATTTTCCCTAAAATACATGAGGTGGGGAACATTTCTCAACTTATTTTTTGAGACCAATATTAACCCGATAAATCCTGAAAAGACCATGCAGTAAAATAGAACTAAAGACCAGTCTGTCAGAAATGTAGATGTAGAAATTCTCAACAAGATATTAACAAATAGAGGCCAGGCCTGATGGCTCACACCTGTAATGCCAGCCCTTTGGGAGGCTGAGATGAGTGGATCATGAGGTCAGGAGTTTAAGACCAGCCTGGCTAACATGGTGAAACCTCATCTCTACTAAAATTACAAAAATTAGCCAGGCCTGGTGGCGTATGCATGTAATCCCAGCTACTCAGGAGTCTGAGACAGGAGAATTGCTTGAACTCAGGTGGTGGAGGTTGGAACTCAGGAGGCGGAGGGAGCTGAGATTGCGTCACTGCACTCCAGCCTGGACAACAGAGCAAGACTGTCTCAAACAAACAAACAAACAAAAAAAAAAAACCAAAACCAAAACAAAAACCCTCAACATATTAGCAAATAGAATTCAGCCAAGTATAAAAAGAATTATATGCCATAACTTAGTAGATTTTTCCCAGGTATGCAAGGCAGGTTCAGCATTCAAAAACCAAAGCGGTCTATCATATCAAACATGTTAAGAAGAAAAAAAGTCAGTCAGTCATATCAATTGATTCTGAAAAAACATTTAGCAGAGTCTAACCCTTCATCATTACAAACTCTTAGCAAGTTAGAAATAGAAGAATACTAACTTAATAAAGAGTGTCTACAAAATTCCTACCCCTAACATCATACCCAATATGAAAAAGTAAATGCTTTGCTCATAAGATTGGGAATAAAGCAAGTGGTCTCTGTTCACCACTCCTGTTTTACGTAGTATTGTAAGTTCTAGCCACTGGAAGTAGGCAAGAGAAAGAAAATGCATACAGCTTGCAGAGGCAGAAATAAAGCCATCTTGTTTTGCAGATGACATGATTGTGAGGTAGAAAATCTCAAGGAAATGACAGAAAAAAAAATTTCCTATAACTTGAGTTCAGCAAGGTCACAGGATACAATATCAAAGCAAAAAAATCAGTTTTATTCTGTATATTAACAATGAACATATGAAAACCAAAATTAAAAAGTTCATTTACAATCACTCCAGTGAAAGTAATACGCGTAGATTTACATTTAACAAAACATACACAGGACTGGAGGCTGAAGATTTAAAAATACTGATTTCTTTCATCAGTATGAAATGAAAATCTAAACAAATAGCCATACGACATTCATGGATTAGAAAACTCAGAATAATAACCTGTCAGTTCTCCCCAGATTGATCCTATAGGTTGGATGTAATTCTTATAAAAATACCAATAAGATTTTTGTAGAAACAGGCAAACTTCATCTAAGACTCGAAAGTCGTAGACCCTAGAATAGCAAAAACAATGTTGACAAAGAAGAAAGAACTGGGAGGGGTAGTTTACTCTGATCTTGTAGCTTACTATATTGTCATAGTTACCAAGACAGAGGGGGTACTGCTGGCAGAGGGATAGACTTACAGATCAAGGGAAAGACTAGAGATCCCAGAAATAGACTTACAAAATATGTTCGATTGGTTTTTTACAAAAATGCAAAAGCAATTCTGTATTATTCCATTTTCATGCTGCTGATGAAGACATACCTGAGACTGGGAAGGAAAAGAGGTTCAATGGCACTTTCAGTTTCACAGGGCTGAGGGGCCTCAGAAACGTGGCAGGAGGCAAAAGGCAGTTTTTACATGGTGGGGGCAAGAGAAAATGAGGAAGAAGCAAAAGTGAAAACACCCTGATAAACCCTTCAAATCTTGTGAGACGTGTTCACTGTCATGAGACTAGTACAGGAAAGACTGGCCCCCATGTTTCAGTGACCTCCCTGGGCCTCTCCCACAACACCTGGGAATTCTGGGAGATACAGTTCTAGTTGAGATTTGGGTGGGGACACAGCCAAACAAGATCAAGTTCCATGGTGGAATTTTCAGGAGTAACTAGATATCCATAGGCCAAACCAACAGAAAAAAATAAAAGACCCAAAGACTGCTTCCCCCAACCAATCTCAAGAAAGAGTTGTCTTAAACCTCACACTTTATATAAAAATTAATTCAAAATGGATCACAGACTTAAGTAAACATTTGGAGAAATCATTTTTAAAATGAAAACCATTGCATTCTCTTCTCACATGCTTCTCTGCTGGTGTCTTACAGAGTCCTTTTAGTCTTTCAGTATTGGATTTGGACCGCACACCTCTGGGAAGCTCTCACTGGTCCTTTGGCGAAGCTACCTTGGTTGCTCGTCCATCTTTTTTTTTTGAGATGGAGTCTTGCTCCGTGGCCAGGCTGGAGTGCAGTGGCTCCATCGCAGCTCACTGCGACCTACGCCTTCCAGGTTCAAGCGATTCTCCTGCCTCAGGCTCCCGAGTAGCTGGAACTACAAGCGCACGCCACCATGCCCGGCTAATTTTTTCGTATTTTCGTAAAGATGGGGTTTTACCATGTTCGCCAGGATGGTCTTGATCTGACCTCGTGATCTGCCTGCCTCGGCCTCCCAAAGTGCTGGTATTACAGGCGTGAGCCACCCTGCCCAGCCGCTCTTCCAACTTCCTTACATGATCGGTCCTCTGTGCACATGCAGAGACATCTCTGGTCTCTCTTTCTCTTCGTAGGACAGTAGTTCTGCCAGATTCGTGCCCCACTCACCTGACATCACTTAACCTTAATTACCTCATTAAAGGCCCTGTGTCCAAATGTCGTTGCATTGGGGGTTATGACTTCAACCTGAGTTGGAGGGGGAAGCACAGGGCAGTTAATAACCAAGTGTATTCACTTGTTAATCAGCAGTGAGTGAAGTGTTTCTCTAGTGGCATGAGATTTTGTGGAAATTACTCTGCGATTCTGGCACTTGTTGGACATTTTGGTTTTCAGTGCTGTTTGCAAGATTTGAATGTTTTGTTTGCTGCCTTGTACATTTTATTAGGAACTTGGAAGAGGTTTGTAGGCACAGGTTTCTGGAACAGTATTTTCCCTTTACTCCTTTTTTTTCAAATGCAAGTACTGAGATGGACAGTGAAACTTTTTTTTTTTTTCCAGAACCAAAACTAGTTAAAAGGCTTCATGGTCAACTGGCAGTAATTAAGCTAGGAAAATTTTATAGAATGTTCTTTCATTGTGGACAGGCTTATATTAATAACAGTACCTCGGGAGGTTGAGGTGGGTGGATCACTTGAGGTTGGGAGTTCGAGACCAGCCTGACCAATAGGTGAAAGCCTGTATCTACTAAAAATACAAATATTAGCCAGGGGTGGTGGTGCACGCCTGTAATCCCAGCTACTTGAGAGGCTAAGGCAGGAGAATTGCTTGAACCGGGAGGCGGAGGGTGCAGTTAGTTGAGATTGAACCACTGCAATCTCCACTCCACTCCAGCCTGGGCAACAGAGCAAGACTCTGTCAAAAAAAAAAAAAAAAAAAAAAAGTAGTACACTAATACATATACACACCTCCCCCATATGTGTGTAAAGGCCACTCATTCGTGTCTCCACTTTCCATCTCCTTGTTCATTGTTGGTATTGTTAACTCTGTATTATTTCAATCACTTGGCCTCAAAATCAGTTATTGTGGATGACTTCCTTTGTTCTGCCCCACACTGGGGAATGACATTGATTTGACTTCTTTAGCACCCGGGCCTTCCTCTGATCCTAGGAGAAAGTCCTCATCCCCTCTCTTGCATCACCTTCTCCCAGGCTTCACTGCTTTCACTTGCACTGAAATAAGTTTGTCTTACCCAGAGATCTGATTTTACCTTTTAAACTTGATATTATCTTGATTCCAACCCTAGTTGATCCAGATATTTCTTAGATTACCTTCTTACTTCAGGTACCAATTTATATGTCTCATGTGATATATGATTTTATCCCTTGCATCAAATAGTGATCTTTTTGGGGATAATCTGTTTCTTATATAACTGTGACTTACCCCCATAATGTCTCAAATATTTATACTTCAGGGCTGGGCACAATGGCTCACTCACAACTATAATCTTAGCATATGGGGAGACTGAGGTGGGAGGAATCGCTTGAAACCAGGAGTTCGAGACCAGCTTGGGCAACATAGTGAGACCTCATCGCTACAAAAAATTAAAAGATAACTAGGCATGGTGGCTCACACCCATAGTTCCAGCTACGTGAGAAGTTGAGGCGGGAGGATTGCTTTAATCCAGGAGTCGGAGGTTGCAGTGAGCTATGATTGCAACACTGAACAGAACAAGATCCTGTCTCAACAAACAAAAACAAAACAAAACAATCAAAAAAACCCACTCCTGTACGCATTCCCTTACCTATCCTCCTTTATTCAGAGCAGAGATGTGCGTACATATGCAGACCGCCCCCATGCTTTAGGTGTTTATCTGTTTCCTAGCGTTATATATTATTGTACTAATATTATTTGAAGGAGTCTGATGGATTTGAAAATGAAAGCATTCGTGGTTCTCCCTATAGAGTTTTCAGAGTTAATGAATCATAGGTTTATTCCACTGGGCTTTAGTAAAAACCCAAAGCACTGCCAAAACCCTAAAATGGTCTAATGCTAATTTCCTGCTTCATGCAGATACCAGTAGGAGTATTCGTGGTTATGAAACACATGGTTTCTTCTTAAAAATGATGCCTTGGTGGTTTGTTTCTGTGCTTTGATGATTTTATTCAAGTTGTGATTTGTTTACCTGTCATAGTCGATGCTCCGAGGGAGAGGAGGTTGTTACAAACACACGTTCTATGGAATTGAGAGCCATCGCTGCATGGAAGCCACCCCGAGCTTGGCATGTGCTAATAAATGTGTCTTCTGTTGGCGGTAAGTAAAAACGAATGGTCGTGGTGATCGAATATGTGATGAGCTGTGGTCATCCATCTGCCCAGCTCACACGCAGACTTTCCTAAGAGCTCTGCTGTCTTGGTGATTAATCTCCCTTTTATTTCGAATATTACAAGTTTATGCATTTCGTTGTTTTCTTGACCAATTTTGTCAGGAGGTTGTTAATTTTTTTAGTCTTTTAAGAACAAGATTTTAGCTTGTGGAGCCTCATCATTATATCTTTTTTTTTGTATTTCAGTAATCTATTTTTTTTCTATTCTTTTTCTTTCTTCTTCTTTTTTTTTTTTTTTTGATTCGGAGTTTCACTCCTGTTGCCCACGCTAAAGTGCAGTGGCATGATTTTGGCTCACTGCAACCTCCGCCTCCCAGATTCAAGTGATTCTACTGCCTCAGCCTCCCGAGTAGGTGGGAGGGACTACAGGCGCCAGCCACCATGCGCAGTTAATTTTTGTATTTTTAGTAGAGATGGAGTTTCACAATGTTGGCCAGGCTGGTCTCAAACTCCTGACCTCAGGTGGTCTACCTGCGTTGGCCTCCCAAAGTCCTGGAATTACAGGTGTGAGCCACTGTGCCCAGCCTTCTATTCTTTTTCTAATTTAAGTTGGATTGGTAGCTCACTAATATTCAGTGTTCTATAATTAATTAAAATTTACCTCTAAGTACTTCTTTAGCTGCATTCCATAGATTTTCTTCAGTAATATTTTAATTATGATTCACTTACAAACATTTTCTAATAGTAATGTGACTTCTGTGTAACTTGTAGGTTAGAAAATTACTTACTTTGGCCGGGCGCGGTGGCTCAAGCCTGTAATCCCAGCACTTTGGGAGGCCGAGGCGGGTGGATCACGAGGTCAAGAGATCGAGACCATCCTGGTCAACATGGTGAAACCCCGTCTCTACTAAAAATACAAAAAATTAGCTGGGCATGGTGGCACGTGCCTGTGATCCCAGCTACTCAGGAGGCTGAGGCAGGAGAATTGCCTGAACCCAGGAGGCGGAGGCTGCGGTGAGCCGAGATCGCGCCATTGCACTCCAGCCAGGGAACAAGAGCGAAACTCCTGTCTCAAAAAACAAAAAAAGAAAATTACTTATTTTTAGTATTGTGCTTATTTGAGATTTGGGGGAGTTATATCTTTGTTTTTCATTTTCACCCAAATTATATTATTATTGGAGAACGTGGGCTTTATAAAACAAATTATTTGAAATTTATTGAGAAGTACTGTATGCCTCGTATCGTGTATAGACAGTTAAAAAAAAAGCCTAATGTATATACATGAAAAGAGTATGTATCTTTATGTTGAGTAATAGAACCACAGCAAGATCTATTCTCTGTTACTGATTGCATGCTGATTTTATGTTATTCTGTGGTCCTCTGTATCCATAATAATGCCTTTTGGCCTAAGGGCTGTGTTGTCTTACATCACAGCTATCCTAGATTTCCTTTGGCCGTGGTGCTTACCCGGATTTCCCCTCTTCCTTTATTTGTCCTCAGCTTTGTCCTTGAGTGTGTTGTTTTTATAAGCAAGAGTTTGGCTGGCTTAGTTTTTTAAAATCAAGTTTTTTGAAGTTTAATTTACATGCAATAAAATGTACCTATTTAAAATATACAGCTCAATGGATTTTGCTAAATATGTATACTGTGTAAGGATGACCACAATGAAGATACAGAACGTTTCATCACTCCTAGAGGTCTCCATGTATCTGTTTGCAGTCAGTTTATCTTTCTTCCCCCAGCCCCAGGCAGACTGATCTGCTTTCTGACAATATATGTATTCGTTTGCTTTTTCTAGACCTGCATAAAAATAGGATCATGTAGTATCCATTTTTGTGCAGGGGTTCTTTTGTAAAATGGTCTGAGATTCCCCCACATCGCTGTGTAAGTCAGTGGCGTGTTCCTTTGCGCTGCTGAGCAGTGGTCTGATGTGTGGTTTTGCTCTAGTTCATTTGTCTACTTACCTCTAGGCGAACATTTGGATTATGGCCAGGTTTTCACTGGATTATGAATAAAGCTGCTGTGAATGTTAGTGTATAAAAATCTTTTTGACAGATAGTTTTGTTTCTCTTGAGCAAACACTGTGAGGAATTGCTGGATTTGTAAACGTCCATTTGGACAATTTTTCTTTTTTAACTGGTTAGTTTCACCTCTTATTTATAGTGATTATCAATAACTAGTGGTACATTATTGATAAGAATTTATTTTTATTCTGTCCTTTTGTGCTTTGTGTTTATCTTGCTCTCCTCCATTGTTTTCGTTTTTTCTATCTGTGACTAGTTTTATGCTGCGGTGTCTGCCAGGGTTCCTTTTGTTGGAGGTTTTCCAGTTTATCTTGCTGGAAGTACAGGTCATGAGTTTGGTGTTGCAGCTTGTTACAGCCCATTGTATGTGGAATTGAGTCTTTTACAACAAATGGGAATAGTTTAAGTGAAAGCAAATGGCCAAATTGCACAATTCTGTCTCTCCTTTTGGGGGGCGGTGGTGCTTGCTACTAACCCATTGCTTTTTCTTTTTACCTTTGTTTTTCCTTTGAGATGAAGTCTCGCTCTGTCACCAGGCTAGAGTACAGTGGCACAATCTCAGCTCACTGCAACCTCTGCCTCCTGGGTCAGCTGATCCTCTTGCCTCAGCCTCGCGAGTAGCTGGGACTCCGGTGTCCGCCATCATGTCAGGCTAATCTTTGTATTTTTAGTCGAGACCGTGTTTCACCATATTAGCCAGGCTGGTCTTGAACTCCTGACCTCAGATGAGCCGGCCACCTTGGCCTCCCGAAGTGCTGGGATTACAGGCGTGAGCCACCGTGCCCAGCCTCCTAACCCGTTTCTTTCCTTCACTGACAGCTGCTTACTGTTCGACTCCTAGTTGTCTACACCGACTTCTGTCTGCATAGCAGCTCGTTTTATTGTGGTCACTAATGCCTTCCTTACTATCTGATCTAATGGAAGCTACTTAATTCTTATCTTAGTTGAACGCTAACAAAGCACGCTGGGAAAGAAGAGGAAAGGCCGCTCCTTTTGCTGGGTTCGGAGACATCAGCCTTGAGTGCCCTACCCAGTTTCTTTTCAGTTTCCCCTGTGAGGTCTTCTCTGTTTCTGTCCTTGGCCTTTCTTTTATGACTCTATGTTACGATGGCAGGAGAAGTACAGCGTTTCCAGGGCTTCTTTTCCCGCCTGTAGTTTGACGGCTTATATATATACTTGGTCTCCCGTCTCACTGTCTTTTCTGAGTTTTCGTTCTCCGTTTCTGCCTGTTGCCTGTCTTCTCTTGGATCATCCAGAGTCATTTCAAGCTTAACGTATTGATCATGGAATTTATTATGCTTGTGTTAACTTGTTCTGTTTGGGGTAATGGCAGCATTAGCCATCTGATGGCCCAGGATGGACATTTCTTCTCTTTTTGTCTGACTCACTATATCCATTTGATTATCTAATTCTATGGATATGTTTCAGATTCTCATTTCTCCCTTCAACAATCAAAATGACTTAATACTTTCTAGTCAGTGTCATCTCTTAATTTATCTCCATATTGGCACAAGAGTTATATTTCTTTTTTTTCCCGAAGTTACTCTTAAAAATATTATTTTGATTATTATAAACACTTATAACTTGATTTGGGGGTTAGAAACAGATGTAGCAAGTAGACAGTGTTACAGATATGAGATCAGTGACCAATGGGATTGACTACTTTGAATTGGTAATACTGCTTTGAATTTGATACTTTGAGTTGGTAACACTATTTTGACTCAATGGTAGTCAAAACCTTGGCTCATACACAGCTCCCTTCCTCCTCTTTTATGTCATTGTCACAGATTACAACTTTATGTACTGTATGCCCATTAACATAGATTTATAATTGCTGTTTTATAATCTACAGCACGAGATCTATTATGTCTTGCCTTTTAAATCATCAAGAGAAAAAATAGAGGAGTTACAATCCAAAAATGCTGGCTGGGTGTAGTGGCTTATGCCCAGCACTTTAGGATGCCAAGGTGGGTGGATCACTTGAGCCCAGGGGTTCAAGACCAGTCTGGGTATCATGGCGAAACCTTGTCTCTATAAAACATGCAAAAATTAGCCAGGCAGGGTGGTGTATTTCTGTAGTCCCAGCTACTCCAGGAGGCTGAGGTGGGAGGGATCATAAGCCTGGGAGGTGGAGGTTGCTGTGAGCCTTGATTGTGCCACCGCACTCCAGCCTGGGTGACAGAGAGAGACCCTGTCTCAAAACAAACAAACAAAAAGCAAACCCAAATAATAAATGTCCAAAATACAACAGTGCTGGCTTTTGTATTTACCTATGTATTTTGCCTTCATGTTGTTGTGCTTTGTGCATTTGCGTAAGTCTGTCTAGCGGACTCATTTTTGTCTCAAGGACTCCTTTTGGCATTTACTATAGAGCAGGTCTTCTAGCAACGAACTCTCTTCGTCTTTATTTGTCCGTGTCTTAATGTTGCCTTCATTTTTGCAGAATCATTTTGCTAGATACAGAAATCTAGAATGATAGTTTTGTTCTTTGAGCATTTTAAATGTGTTCTCCCATTGACTTCTGGCCTCCATGGTTTCTGCTGAGAAATCGGTGGTCAGTTTTACTAAGGATCCTGTGTATCTGGTGAGCATCTTCTCTCTTGCTTCTCTCACGTTTCTTTCTTTGTCTTATTCTTCCAGCAGTTTGATTATAACATCCCTTGTTATGGATCTTTTTGCGTTTGTACTAGTTAAGAGTTTGTTGAGCTTCTTAGTTCTGTGGATTCCTGTCTTCTACCAAATTTGGGAATTTTTCAATAATTATTTCTTCACGTGGTCTTTCTGTTCCTTTTTATCTCCTTCTGGAACTTTTATTATGCATATGTTGGTATGCTTAAAGGCGTCCCCCAGCTCTTTTCAATTTGATGGTGTCCCAAGGCTCTGTTCAGTTTTCTTCACACTTTTTTTTCCTCCTTAGACAAGTGGATTCCAAATATTTGTCTTCTACTTTACTGAATTTTTTCTTCTGCCTGTTCAGATCTCCTGTTGACACCCTCTGGTGAAGTCTTCATTTCTGTTTGCCTCCTTCTTATCATTTGTGTCTCTTCCTTGATACTCTGTATTTGTTCAGACATTGTTTTATTAGTTTCCTGCACCTCTTTGTCCATGGTTTCCTGAGCTCTTTGGGCATGTGTAAGATAGTTGGTTTGAAGTCTTTTTTTAGTTGGTCTAATGTCTCTGCTTCCTCAGGGAGAGCTTTTGCTAATATCTGCTGTGAATGGGCCATACTTGTTTCTTTGCATGCTTTGTGTCTGAAGTTTGTGTCTGAAGCTCATGATTTGACAGATTTCCTTGAGCTCACAGAGCCAAAGATAAAAAAATGGAAGAAAAGAAAGCTTTTAGTCTTTGCAGATTGACTCTGTGTTGGCACGTTTAACATTCTTTTTCTTCTTTTGTTTTCTTTTGAGACAGGGTCTTGCTCTGTCACCCAGGCTGGAGTGTAGTGGTGGGATCTCTGCTCACTACAACCTCTGCCTCCTGAGTTCAGGCAATTCTCATGCCTCAGCCTCCCAAGTACTGGGATTACAGGCATGTGCCACCACACCTGGTTAATTTTGTATTTTTAGTAGAGACAGGGTTTCACCATGTTGACCACGCTGGTCTGCAACTCCTGGTCTCAAGTGACCAACCTGCCTTGGCCTCCCAAAGTGCTGGGATTACAGACTTGAGCCGCCATACCCAGCCTAGAACACTCTTTTAACGTTGAGCCAGGCCATTTACAACTCTGCCTGAACCTTTGCTTCCTGCTTGGCTGAGCCTAAGGATCGGGCATAGGTGGAAGCTTAGGGTCTTCCTAGGCCGCTTCTTATCAGGTATCCTGTTGAGTGTATCTTTCTAAACCCCAGGCACATGCAGGCGCTTTTCAGTGCTCCAGTTCGCCAGGTTAGCTTTGGTGCCCAGCTGTTCTTCCCGGGCACTCAGCTGTTTATTGTTTGCCTCAAACATAATGCTTTGCTTAACGGCAAGTTGTTCATGTACCTACTGAGACCTGTGCTAGCCCTTCTACCCACTTCTAAAAAATTCTTATCGTGGAGTTTTTTGAACATAAGCAGAGAGCGAATGGTATAATGAACCTCTGTGAACATTTATCATCATATAGATAATCATATTCCATTTACCTATTTTGATACAAATCCTAGCCATCTTATTGTTTTATCAGTAGATACTTCAACTGACAGATCATGTAAAATGTAAGCAAAATGTCTGTTAAAAAAGCCTCAATACCATCGGCCCGTATCAAGCCCGGTCACCTAGGTTGGAGTACAGTGGTGCAGTCATAGCTCCCTGGAACCTTGAAGCCCTGGGCTCTAGTGATCCTCCTGCCTCGGCCACTTCAGTCGCTCCAGCTGCAGGCTTGTGCCACAGTGGCTATCCAATTTATTATTATTTTTGTTTTGATAGAGACAGGGTCTCGCTATATTTCTCAGTCTGTTCTTGAACTCTTGGCCTCAAGCAATCCTTCCCCTTGAGCCACCTAAATTGTTGAGATTATAGGTGTGAGCTACCATGCCAGCCAGTTCTTTTACATGTATGTCTTCTTTTAGCAATCTAGGGATATGGTTAAAAAATAAAACACTGAAAGTATCTCTTAGGTCATCCTATTAAATCATTGGTTCTCAGCTGGGGGCAAAATTCCTATTTCTTGTCCCATGCGGAGACTTGGAACATTTGACAATGTCTTGAGATATTTTTGATTGTTAGAACCAAGGAGAGTGCTACTGGTATCTAGTGGGCAGAAGCCAGAGATGTTGCTAAACATTCCCTAATACATAGGACAGCTCTCCACAGCAAAGAATTACCTAGCCCAAAATGGCAGTTGTGCGGAGGTTGAAGTAACCTGTCTACCGTGGTCTACAGTTACTATTTCGGTGAAGGGGATTGCTGGAACCTGGCAGCATTGAAATAAAATGTGACAAAAAGTATCCTTTTTAGGGATAGAATATGCCTACAGGGTTTGAAACATTATAGGGCGAGCACTTGCAAGACAAAAGTATGTTAGCCATGTGATTGTGTGGACTGTCGTATGTGGATGGCATTATACTTAGGTTGTAGGACAAATAAGCAAGTTTCTTGTGTCCTAGTTTTTCCTGTTTCACAGTTTACAGTCAGTATAAATCCTAATCTCTTCTTAAGATTGTTTGCGTAAGTAGTTGGTTTTTTCCAGGTCAAGATGCAAAAGAAATAACAGAACCTAAAGGGTAGTGCTCCTCAGTCTTCGTTTCTTGTTCACAGCCAACAATGTAGTCTTTCCGTTTCTTGAGCAATACATTCACTCAGAGTTTTAGAAAGTAAACAGTATGATTAACAAATTTCTGAATTAATATTTCAGAAAGATCTAAGTAAGTGGAGATATTTCATTTACTATGGCTTCTGGTAAAGAAGGACTAATATACAAGCCTTTAAATTTAGAATTTGCCATTTGTTTCAATGAAATATATAACAAAAATGTCAGAAAAGGTTCATTAAAAATTGATTTAAATGTTACATAATTGCTTTTATTATTGTCGTTTTCTTTTAGCAGATTCTTAAAATAGCCTCCAAGCCTCAATTTCTCAACTATAAAACCCTGTACCTTCCTTAACAGGGTTGCTGTAAGGCTTAATTGCTTGAGTGAGATTCTGTATATGACAGTGGGTTTTTTTTTTTTAATAATTCTTTTGAGACGGCGTCTCACTCTGTCACCCAGGCTGGAGTGCAGTGGCCCGATCTTGGCTCACTGCAACCTCTGTTTTCCATAAGCGATTCTTCTGCCTCAGCCTCCCAAGTAGCTGGGACTATAGATGTGTGCTACCACACCAGCTAATTTTCGTGTTTTTAGTAGAGATAGGAGTTTCACCATGTTGGCAGGCTGGTCTCGAATGCCTGGCCTCAAGCATTCTGCCCGTCTTGGTCTCCTAGAGTGCTGGGATTACAGGCGTGAGCCACTGGACCTGACTGATGTACTGGTGTTTTTAAACTACAACATGATGTACATAGATGTGATTTTTTTCAAAGTAGAAAATAAGAAGTAGACTGTTGTGGATAGTTAAAATAATTCTACCAATTTTCAGAAGAATATGTTGGTTATTTATGTGTATGTATAGATATCACACATTCATAATTACGTGCCTCTTATTTCTGTTTTTTTTTTTTTTTGAGACGGAGTTTCGCTCTTGTTACCCAGGCTGGAGTGCAATGGCGCGATCTCGGCTCACCGCAACCTCCGCCTCCTGGGTTCAGGCAATTCTCCTGCCTCAGCCTCCTGAGTAGCTGGAATTACAGGCACGCACCACCATGCCCAGCTAATTTTTTTGTATTTTTAGTAGAGATGGGGTTTCACCATGTTGACCAGGATGGTCTCGATCTCTCGACCTCATGATCCACCCGCCTCGGCCTCCCACAGTGCTGGGATTACAGGCTTGAGCCACCGTGCCCGGCCTTATTTCTGTTTTTAAATTTTTGTTTGAAAGTTTTATTTTTTGAAATTTTGAATTGAGAATTCTGTCTGTTTTCCTTTCTCATGGTTAGCCTGAGAGATGGGAGAAGGGTGGAGGAAAAGAGTTATATCTGTGTTGAAGAAGTAACCCAAAAAATCGTGATAGGCAGTTCTCCAAAGAAGATATAAAATGACCAGTAAGCACATGAAAAGATATTTGAATGTCCAAAAAGTAGAAATACTTCAGATGTCTATTAACTGATGAACAGAGAAACAACATGTAGTGTATCCCTTCAAAGGAATGTCATCTGGCAACAAAAAGAAATTAAGTACTGATACAAGCTGCAGCATGGATTAATGTTGAGAATTTTACACTAAGTGAAAGAAGCCAGTCACCACAGACTGCGTCTATAGTGAGATCGCATTTCTGTGCATTGCCTAGAACTGAAAAATCTGTCGAGACAGAAAGTAAATTAGTAGTTGCCTAGGGCCAGAGGGGATACAGTGATTGAAGAGTGACACCAAAGGGACAGGGTTTCTTTCTGGGAATGAAAAAATGTTTAAAATGGATTTTGGTGATGGATGTACAACTCAGTATACCAAAAAGCTAATGATGTATACATACATTTTATTTAAAATAAAATTTATGGGGAATTTTATGGTATGTGAAATTCTGTTTTTTTGTTTTTGTTTTTGTTTTTTGAGGCAGAGTCTCACTCTTTTGTCCAGGCTGGAGTGCATTGGCACGATCTTGGCTCACTGCAACCTCTGCCTCCCGGGTTCAAGCGATTCTCCTGCCTCAGCCTCCCAAGTAGCTGGGATTACAGATGTGTGCCACACACCTGGCCAATTTTTGTGTTTTTAGTAGAGATGAGGTTTCCCCATGTTGGCCAGGCTGGTCTCGAACTCCTGACCTCAGATGATCTACCTGCCTTGGCCTCCCAAATTCCTGGGATTACAGGCTTGAGCCACTCTGCTCAGGATTTTTTTTTTTGGGGGGGGTGGGGAGGGGCAGGGGTAGAATCTCACTTGTCACCCAGGCTGGAGTACAGTGACACAATCTCGGCTCACTGCAATCTTCACTTCCTGGGTTCTGGTGATTTTCCTGCCTCAGCCTCCTGAGTAACTGGAATTACAGGTGGATGTCATCAGACCTGGCTAATTTTTTATATTCTTAGTAGAGACGGGGTTTCACTAAGTTGGCCAGACTGGTCTCGAACCCCTGACCTCAAGTGCTCCACCAGCCTCAGCCTCCCAAAGTGCTGTGATTACAGGCGTGAGCCACCATGCCCAGCCACATAATTTTTCATAGAGCTAAATAATACTCCATTGTGAATGTTTATCACATTTCCTTTATCCATTCATGTGTTGATGGACACTTAGGTTGATTGCTTATGTTGGTGATTGTGAATAGTGCTACACTAAGCATGAGAGTGCAGACATCTCTTCAACATACTGATTTCCTTTCCTTTGGATATATATTCAGTAGTGGGGTTGCTGGATCATATGGTAGTTCTAGTGTTAGTATTTTGAGGAATCTACGTATTGATTTCCATAATGACTGTAGTAGTTTACATTTTGCCAACAACAGTATATAAGAGTTCCCTTTTTTCCACATCCTCGTCAGCATTTTTTTATTATTGGATAATAGTCATTCTAACTTGAGTGAGATGGAATGTCATTGTGGGTTTGATTTGCATTTCTCTGATGATTAGTGATGTTGAGCATTTAAAAATGTATCTGTTAGCCATTTGTATATGTTCTTTTGAGAAATTTGCCCTTTAAAAAATCAGATTATTTGTGGGTTTGTTTTTTTGCTGTTGGATTGTTTAAATTTTTTGTATATTCTGAATATTAATTATAAGGATACATATGGAAATATTGATGAATACTTTGGAAATATTTTCTGTCATTCTTCAAGTTGTCTCTTCACCCTGTTGATAGGTTTTTTTTTTTTTTTTTTTTTTTTTTGCTGTGCAGCAGCTTTTTAGTTTGGTATCACCCTAATTGTATATTTATTTTTACTTTTGTTGCCTCTGCTTTTGAAGTTTTATTCATAAAAGCATTGTCCAGACCAATGTCTTTAAGTGTTTCCTCTATGTTTTCTCCTAGTAATTTCACAGTTTCGGGTCTTATGTTTATGTCGTTAATCTATTTTGAGTTGATTTTTGTATTTGATGAGAGGTGAATGTCTAGTTCCATTTTTCTGTGTATGAAAATCCCATTTTCCCAGCACCATTTATTGAAGAGATTGCCTTTCTCCAGTGTATTATCTGGGCACTTCTGTTGGAAGTGGGTTTCCTGTAAATATTTGGGTTTATTTCTGTGTTCTCTGTTTTGTTCCATGAGTCTGTGTGTTTGTTCTTATCAATACCATGGTCCTTTGCTTACAATAGGTTTATAGTATTTTGTTTTTTAAGATAGAGTCTTGCAATGTTGCCCAGGCTGGAATGCAGTGGCATGACCTCAGCTCATTACAACCTCCGCCTCCCAAGTTCAAGTGATTCTCCTGCCTCAGTCTCCTGAGTAGCTGGGATTACAGCCGCCCGTCACTGCACCTGGCTAATTTTGTGTATTTTTAGTAGAGACGGGGTTTCACTATGTTGGCCAGGCTGATCTTGAACTCCTGACCTTGTGATCTGCCTGCCTTAGCCTCCCAAAGTGCTGGGATTACAGGCGTGAGCCACTGCGCCTGGCTATAGTATATTTTGAAGTATGTACTGTGGTTCCTTGAGCTGTGTTCATTCTGCACAGGATTTCTTTGGCTGTTTGGCTATTTTAGTGGTTCCATGTGATTTTTAGAATTGTTTTCTAATTCTGTAAAGAATTTCTTTGGTGTTTTGATAGGGATTGCATATAATCTGTAAATTGCTTTGGGTAGCATGGTAACTTTAACTGTATTTATTCTTCCAACCCATGGACATGGAATGTCTTTCCTTTTTTTTGTGTGTGTTCTCTTCAATTTCTTTCCTCAGTGATACGCAGTTTTCCTTGCAGAGATCTTGTGCCTTCTTGGCCAGATTCATTTCTAGGTATTTTTGTGTGTGTGTGGCTATTTAAAGTGGAATTAACTTCTTGATTTGCCTTTCAGCTAGTTTGTTAGCAGTTTAGGGAAACGCTACTGATTTTTGTGTTGATTTTGTGTTCTGCAGCTTTACTGCATTCTTCCGTTCTAAGAGTTTTTTGGTGTGGTTTCTAGGTTTTTCTCTGTATGAGACTCTGTCGTGTATAAACAGGGACAGTTTAGCGTCCTTCTTTCCAATCTGGATGTCCGCTATTTCTTTTTCGTGCCTTACTGCTCTGGGTGAGACTCCCAGTGCTATGTTGAGTAAGAGTGGTGACACTGGGCATCCTTGTCTTCTTCCACCAGTCCTCAGCGGAAAAGCCTTCTACTTTTTTTTCTCTTCAGTGTAATGTTAGTTACAGGTTTGTTGTATATGGCCTTTATTATGTTGAAGTACATTCCACTTATACCTAATTCGTTGAGAGTTTTTTTTATGAAGGGATGCTGAATTTTATCAAAGGCTTTTTCTGCATCCATTGAGGTGACTGATAGTTTTTGTCCTTCACTTTGTTGATGTGATATATCACATTTATTGATTTGTGCATACAATGCTTATATCTTTGGGGAAAACCCCACTTGATTATGGTGTATCATCATTTTGATGTGCTGTTGAATTCTGTTTGCTAACATTTTTGTTGAGGATTTTTACAGCTTTGTTCATCAGGAATATAGGCATGCTGTTTTCTTTTTTGGTGTGTTTTTGTCTTGTTTTGTTTTCAGAGTGATACTGGCCTCGTATAATGAGTTTCTAAGGATTGCTTCACCTTTATGAAATTATTATTTTTTTGAGACAGTCTCACCTTCTTGCCAGGCTGGAGTGCAGTGGCATAATCTCGGATCACTGCAACCTCCAACTCCCAGCTTCAAGCGATTCTCCTGCCTCAGCCTCCTGAGTAACTGGGATTACAGGTGTGCACCATAACACCTGGCTAATTTTTTGTATCTTTAGGAGAGACGGAGTTTCACTGTGTTGGCCATGCTGGTCTCAAACTCCTGACCTTGTGATCTGACCCCCTCAGGCTCCCAAAGTGCTGGAATTACAGGTGTGAGCCACTGTGCCCGGCCCAAAAGATTTTATGTAACCCAAGAGATTACAGAAGTTTGTAATCTTTTGTATGGCCATGGAGTGATGATGGTGGGACCTCAGGAATATAGAGATACAGGGGCTTTGGCTCCTGGGGCAGGATACACTCTGGCAGTGCTTTTGGTTCCATAATGGCATTCGTGTGGTAGCTGCTTGGGTCCCGGGTGGTGTTTCTTGTCCTTTTCCCAGGCCTGCATCAAGAGAAACACATTCTCAGGTCCTGTCAGTATGATTTCCCAGCAGGCATTTCAGCTGTCCTCCCTTGCTTTATGAAGTGTTGACCTGGATGATAGTAACATGCGGTGACAGTTTGCCTTGTTTGTGTACACCACCACAGTTTTTGTTTTGTTTTGAGATGGGGTCTCACACTGTTGCCTGGGCTGGAGTGCAGCGGTGCAATCTCAGTTCACTGCAACCTCCAGGGTTCAAGTGATTCTCCTGTGTCAGCCTTCCAAGTAGCTGGGATTACAGTTGCCCGCCACCACGCCCACCTAATTTTTTATATTCTTAGTAGAGATGGAGTTTAACTATGCTGGCCATGGTGGTCTCAAACTCCTGACCTCAAATGATACACCTGTCTCTGTCTCCCAAAGTGCTGGGATTACAGGCGTGAGCCACCGCGCCCAGCATGTATGTCCATAGTTAACTTGGTGAAAGCAGCAGAGAGTGTTCCGTCAGCCTGTCATTGGAGCTGAGTCAGTTAGATGACAAATACCTCTGGAAAGAGTTGAGTGATTTCTCTATCCACCCCTCTCTGTTAGGTGTCATGATTTAAAATAAGTTGGAAGATACCAGTATAAATGGTTGAACTCTTAGGAGGAAACCAGCCCTGATCTTGTGATTTAAAAATGGACAACTTCATCATAAACAACGCTGCGTCTTGTTCCTAGGCACCACACCAACCCTGTGGGCACTGAATGGCGATGGAAGATGGACCAGCCTGAAATGATCTTGAAGGAAGCCATCGAAAACCATCAGAACATGATTAAGCAGTTTAAAGGTATTTATCTTCCCTCTACTGCGGAATGCTAATGCCTGTTAATAGTCTGAATCAGATTGACCCAAGGATTGCCTCTTCGATAGGATTTTGTCCCCATTGACAAATTTTCCTATAAGGAAGTGAAAACTTTGTGGAAGTATTATGTGTATTTTTCCCCTTTTTAGCTTTTACATCGCACATGATGGAAGAACTAAATACTTACAGTGTAGCAACTTGGCCAGATGCAGTAGCTGATGCCTGTAATCCCAGCACTTTGGGAGGCTCAGGCGGGTGGATCACCTGAGGTCAGGAGCTCAAGACCAGCCTGGCCAACATGGCAAAACCTCATCTCTACTAAAAATACAAAAATCAGCTGGACGTGATGGTGGGCCCCTGTAATTCCAGCTACTTGGGAGGCTGAGGCAGGAGAATTGCTGGAATCCAGGAGGCAGAGGTTGCAGCGAGCCGAGATTGTACCACTACACTTCAGCCTGGGTGCCAAGAGCGAAACTCCATCTTAAAAATAGATAAATAAATATATACAGTTTAGCAACTTATAATATGGTGCATTCAACTTGAAAGCTTTACCTGAGAATGTACCATCAACCTTCTTAGAAACGTTTACCATTGTTCTGTCTTGCTGAGCTGAGCAGCCTTGTGAATGGATTGGAAATTTTAGGTTAGTGGAAAGTCTTAACTAATGTTAGTGATGGGAAAACATTTTTTAACGAATACCTTATTCAAAAAAGGAGGGATAATATAAATAGCAGTTTCTTCTATATAGTGAGGTGGTAAAAATGCAGCCACTCCGTTTTCTGAATTTCCTAATTTCTGCCTTATATTAACAAATATTTGACTTTACCTAGTGGTCACTGGTTCTCGAACTTTATCATGCATCAGAATTATTTGGAGGGCTTGTTGAAACAGATTGTTGGTCTCCTTTCCCAGAGATTGGATGAGTAAGTGCAAGAGTGTGCTTTTTTTTTTTTTGACAGGATCTCTCTCTGTCACCCAGGCTGGAGTTTGGTGGTGCCATCTTGGCTTACTGCAGCCTTCACTTCCGAAGCTCAGATGATCCTCCCGCTTCAGCCTCAGTCCCTGAGTAGTTGGTGCTACAGGCATAGGCCACCATCCCTGGCTAAGTTTTTTGTAAAGATGGGGTCTAGCTATATTGCCCGGGCTGGTCTCGAACTCCTGGACTCAAGCCATCCACTCACCTTGGCCCCCCAAAATGCTGGGATTACAGGTGTGAGCCACCCGAGAATGTACATTTCTAACAGGTTTCTGGTTGGTGTTAATGTTGGTGACCTGGGGACCGCACTTTGAGAACCACTACTCTGCTGGTGACGGCTTCATAAAGCCACAGCTGGAGGCGATGAATCGAGGTTTGCTAGGTTTCCTGTTGAATCCCTATGCCCTGGTCTCTACCTGCCGCTGGTGACTCCTCTCCTGTATTGCTCTTTCCTGTCGTGTGTAACCATTAAAACACAGTCCCAGCCAAGGCTGTTTTGATATAGGCACTCCTAGGGCATTAACAGCACATCTGAGAGTCTTTAGAAGCCCTAGTAATTAGCATTCTAAAGATCAGGTGATTCTTTTATGTAAGGAAATTTGTTCTATTCTGGCCACTCATTCATAATATTGCAATACTCCCTACCACTGGATATGGCTAGACTTTGTCCCCATCACCCAAATCTCATCTTGAATTGTAATCTCTGTAATCCCTATGTGAAGGGAGAGACCAGGTGGAGGTAATTGAGTCATGGGGGCTTTTCCTCTCTGGTGTTCTCTGATCCTGAGTGAGTTCGCGGGAGATCTGGTGGTTCCATGAGGGGCTCTTAGGAGATCTGGTCGTTCTATGAGGGGCTCTTCCCCTCTGATGTTCTCGGATAGTGAGTGAGTTCTCAGGAGATCTGATGGTTCTATGAGGGGCTCTTCCCCTCTGATGTTCTCGGATAGTGAGTTCGTTCTCAGGAGATCTGATGGTTCTGTGAGGGGCTCCTCCCCTCTGGTGTTCTCGGATAGTGAGTGAGTTCTCAGGAGATCTGATGGTTCTGTGAGGGGCTCTTCTCCTCTTATGTTCTCAGATAGTGAGTTCGTTCTCAGGAGATCTGGTGGTTCTGTGAGGGGCTCCTCCCCTCTGGTGTTCTCGGATAGTGAGTGAGTTCTCAGGAGATCTGGTGGTTCTATGAGGGGCTCTTCCCCTCTGCTTTGCACTTCTTCCCGCTGCCTTGTGAAGAAGGTACCTTGCTTCCCCTTGGCCTTCTGCTGTGATTGTAAATTTACTGAGGCCTCCCCAGCCATACTGAACTGCGAGTTAATTAGACCCTTTTGCTTTGTAAATTACTCTGTCGCAGGCAGTTCTTTGTAGCAGTATCAAAATGGACTCACACTTATTTCTCATTATTATGAGAATAATATGAGAAATTATTATGAGAAATGGAGAAAAGTCATGCAAATAATAGTCCAAGATCAATAGTAATTTATAAAAGATGATAAGTCAGTAGGCCAGGTGCAGTGCCTCATGCCTGTAATCCCAGGACTTTGGGAGGCCAATGCAGGCAGATCATCTGACGTCAGGAGTTCGAGACCAATGTGGCCAATGTGCTGACACCCTGTCTCTACTAAAAATGCAAAAATTAGCCAGGCATGGTGACATGTACCTTTAATTCCAGCTACTTGGGAGGCTAAGGCAGGAGAATCACCTGAACCTAGGGTGGAGGTTGCAGTGAGCCAAGTTCATGTGCCACTGCACTCCAGCCTGGGTGACAAAGCAAGGCTCCATCTCCAAAAACACGATAATTAATAATTACACTTTTATTCTTTATGAATTTTCTAGGGAATGTTGACCTGTACATATTTGTGTCTATCTGTGTGGGGGCCGAATTTTTTTTTTTTTTTTGTACATTTACAAAGATGCTAATGATTATTTTAATTTCTCATCTTGATTTTTAGTTTCAAGCATTTTTCCTTGGCAGGAGATAGGGAACAGATTTCTTTTTCTGACTTGGATACAGCAGTGTCTTTTACCAGTGTTTTGGAAAATTAAATGAAACTATATTTTATTTTATTTATTTTATTTATTTATTTATTTTTTTATTATTTTATTTTATTTTATTTTATTGCATTTTAGGTTTCGGGGTACATGTGATGAACATGCAAGATTGTTGCATAGGTACACACATGGCAGTGTGGTTTGCTGCCTTCCGTCCCCTCACCTGTATCTGTCATTTCTCCCCATGCTATCTCTTCCCACTTCCCCACCCCCCGCCCCTCCCCCATTTCCCCCCAACAGACCCCAGTGTGTAGTGCTCCCCTCCCTGTGTCCTTGTGTTCTCATTGTTCAGCACCCGCCTATGAGTGAGAATATACGGTGTTTGATTTTCTGCTCTTGTGTCAGTTTGCTGAGAATGATGGTTTCCAGGTTCATCCATGTCCCTACAAAGGACGTGAACTCATCCTTTTTGATGGCTGCATAATATTCCATGGTGTATATGTACCACATTTTCCCTATCCAGTCTATCATCGTTGGGCATTTGGGTTGGTTCCAGGTCTTTGCTATTGTAAACAGTGCTGCAATGAACATTCGTGTGCACGTGTCCTTGTAGTAGAATGATTTATAATCCTTTGGATATATACCCAGTAATGGGATTGCTGGGTCAAATGGGATTTCTATTTTTAGGTCCTTGAGGAATTGCCACACTGTCTTCCACAATGGTTGAACTAATTTACATTCCCACCAACAGTGTAGAAGTGTTCCTATTTCTCCACATCCTCTCCAGCATCTGTTGTTTCCCGATTTTTTAATGATCGCCATTCTAACTGGTGTGAGATGGTATCTCAATGTGGTTTTGATTTGCATTTCTCTGATGACCAGTGATGATGAGCATTTTTTCATATGTTTGTTGGCCTCCTGTATGTCTTCTTTTGTAAAGTACCTGTTCATGTCCTTTGCCCATTTATGAATGGGCTTGTTTGTTTTTTTCTTGTAGATCTGCTTTAGTTCTTTGTAAATTCTGGATATCAGCCCCTTGTCAGATGGGTAGGCTGCAAAAATTTTTTCCCATTCTGTTGGTTGCCGATTCACTCTACTGACTGTTTCTTTTGCCATGCAGAAGCTGTGGAGTTTGATTAGGTCCCATTTGTCTATTTTGGCTTTTATTGCCATTGCTTTTGGCGTTTTGGTCATGAAGTCCTTGCCTACACCTATGTCCTGAATGGTTTTGCCTAGATTTTCCTCTAAGGTTTTTATGGTGTTAGGTCTGATGTTTAAGTCTTTAATCCATCTGGAGTTAATTTTGGTGTAAGGTGTCAGGAAGGGGTCCTGTTAAATGAAACTATTGGTAAAGAACTAGGAAGCCCCACATCTGGAATTTCACTGGCTTTTCCTAGACTCATTGTTGGTTTAGTTAATAATTGATTGTTGATCTTCAAATAAACTATGTGTCTTTTTAATAAATTTCAAGGCAAAGTCTTATTTTCCTTTGGATAGTGTGTTAGAGTTCTCCAGAAGAGTAGATCCAATGGGTATGTGTGTGTTTGTGTGCATGTGTGTGGAGAGTGAAAGAGAGACTGAGATTGGGATTCATTCATTCATTTTTAGGAGTTGGCTCACGTATTTGTCAAGGCTCAGCAAATTCAGCATCTCATGGGTTGACTGGCAGGTTGGAGACCAAGTTCAACCTGTGGTCTCCAGTTTAACCAAGTTCCCCAGGTGGGAGTTCAAGTTCAAAGGCATTCTCTTGGCAGAATTCCTTCCTGCTTGGAACAGGTCAGTCTTTTTATATTAAAGCCTTCGAGTGATTGTATGAGGCCCATCCACATTATGACGGGCAGTCTACTTTACTGAAAGCCCACCCATTTAAATGTTAATCTCATCCAAAAAACACCTCCATAGAAACATCCAAAATAATGGCTGAACAAATATCTGGGTGCCATGGCCCAGAAAGGTTAACACATAAAGTGAATCATCACAGATAGTAATATCAGAAGCAGGAAACGCCAGTATTTTTATTTTTATAAGAAGTTGATTTTTGGATTGAGTGCTTAAGGAGCTAATGGGATGACGAGTGAGGATGTGTGTTTCCTGGACATCCTGGAATCTCCCTGAATGAACTGTGTCTCGGGCCGTTTTTGTGGGGAGGAAGCAGCCTTCCCCTGAAGAATAGACGTTCATTTCTTTATGCTGAGATGTCCTTCAAACAGAATGATGATCTGAGTTTTGATAGTAATTTTTCTGACAGGAGCATTTTTGCAAATGCACTTTAAATGGAAATTTGTAATGAATAAACCATGAGGTAGACTTTATTGATGTTAATAAAATGTGTTAGGTGAGTTCCATGAGCACGTGTTTTTCATTGTCTGCCGGTCCTGGTGAGGGGCTTGTCCTGTGCAGAAAGGGGTGTCCAGTTGTGACCTTAGGCTTACGTTAATCAGCAGGTGTCTCAAATGGTTTGTCTATGGGTTCTTAGGGTGTAAGGAAAACAAAAGAGTTTGAACATGTAGATTCTCTTGAGGGATGAAGGATGCAGGATAGCAGAGAGAAAGAGTAGAGCATGTCTGTGGACACTGAGTAGGCATTAGGATGCAGAAGATGGAAGGAATTCAGCAACTGCCACGGATTTCATTCTTAACGGTGGTATTTATGCAGTATCTATTTTACCCTGGTAATTCCTACAGTGGATTTTTTTTCCATATCTGAATTGATTGACTTGATAACATGTTACCGTGTCAGCAAAACATCTGTGTATTTAATCAGCAACAAATTTGCTGGAAGGGTTTTCAGAGTGGAACTAGGTGATACATGTGCATTGATGCTCTTCAGGTTAGTAGATCAATTTTTCTTTAAGCTAGTATAAAGCAAGTGCATGTCTGAAGGTGTGCTGGGTGTAGACAGGCCAGCACATAGGCATAAGGGAGCCTCATTTGTCTTATTTTTATTTTATTTTATTTATTTTGAGACAGGATCTTGCTCTGTTGGCCAGGCTGGAGTGCAGTGGCAGCATCTTGGCTCACTGCAACCTCTGCCTCTTGGGCTCAAGTGATCCTCCCACCTCAGCCTCCCAAGTAGCTGGAACTACAGGTGCACGCCACCACACTCAGCTAATCTTAAATTTTTTTCTGGAAACGTGTTCCCCGCCTGTATTGCCCAGGGTGGTCTTGAACTCTTGGGCTCACGTGATCCTTCTGCCTGGGCCTGCGAGAGTGCTGCGGTTACAGGCATGAGCCACCGTGCCTGGCTCTCATTTGTTTGACATTTTCACAGTGAATGAGAGATCCCTTAATCTGCAGTTTTTGGACCCTGCTGACTATTTGTTTAATGCTCTTTTCTGTGTTCTAAGTTAGATTAAACAAGCCATCACTTTTTGAAAATCTGTCTTACTGCTGTTAATAGTCGTAGTGAATCTTGCTGTGAAACTATATGATAATAGAAAAGAAAAAAATGCTAATTATAAAAGGGTGAAGTGCATAATTTGTAAGAATCCAGAGCTCTTCTAGAAAACCAGTGGTACTCTGTAACATTTCAAAGAAAAGAATGCAATTTCTTTTAAAATGATAGCTGACAGCATTACAGATTTTTAGCACTTCAGAATATTGATTTTATTTTCTGTTTTCTTGGCAGCAAGTAATTTCAACCGAAAAAGACCCTGAAGGGATAGGGCCTTATTCTGTTGCTCAGGCTGGAATGCAATGGCATGCATAGCTCACTGCAGCCTCAAACTACTGGGTTCAAGTAATCCCCCTGCCTCAGCCTCTCAAATAGCTGGGATTACAGCTACATGCTACCACACCCAGCTAATATATTTTTTTAAATTTTTTGTAGAGATGGAGGTCTCACTATGTTTCCCAGTCTGATCTTGAACTCCTGGGCTCAAGCAGTCCTTCAGCCTCAGCCTCCCAAAGTGCTGGGGTTACAGGTATGAACCACTGCACCCGGCCTTAATTTTTATTTTAGTAATATTGTATCTGTGGGAATACAAATTTCAGGCTTAAACAGAAATGCTTGCAAACAGAATTGTATAAATTGCCAATGATAGGCAATTTTCAGAGGCTTGAAGGCATTTCTTTTGTAGTTGGTGATATTCCGGGTATCTCCACTTGGGTCTCTTTTTGGAGGTCCGCTCTTAGCTCATTCATCATTCCCCTCACTCTGGCTTG